>NC_091352.1:3392261-3513556 GCF_038502225.1 Cherax quadricarinatus | reverse complement strand
CTCCTTTATATGGACCGATGAAGCCACTGTGTGGTGAAACGTTTCCTCAATAAAGATACCCAAGAGTTACACATGTGTCTCACGAAATAGTAATGACACGATTGCAAACAACTTATATTACTACTACTACAACTTATATTACTACTACAACTTATATTACTACTACAACAACTTATATTACTACTACTACAACTTATATTACTACTACTACAACTTATATTACTACTACAACAACTTATATTACTACTACTACAACTTATATTACTACTACAACACTTATATTACTACTACTACAACTTATATTACTACTACTACTACCACAACTTATATTACTACTACTACAACTTATATAACTACTACAACTTATATAACTACTACTACTACAACTTATATTACTACTACTACTACCACAACTTATATTACTACTAATACCACAACTTATATTACTACTACTACAACTTATATTACTACTACTACAATTTATATTACTACTACAAGTTTTATAACTACTACTACTACAACTTATATTAATACTACTACAACTTACAATACTACTAATCCTACAACTTATATTACTACTTCTACAACTTATATTACTACTACTACAACTTATATTACTACTACCACAACTTATATTACTACTACTACAACTTATAGTACTACTACTACAACTTATATTACTACTACAACTTATATTACTACTACAACTTACATTACTACTACAACTTATATTACTACTACTACTACTACAACTTATATTACTACTACTACAACTTATATTACTACTACTACAACTTATATTACTACTACTACTACTACAACTTATATTACTACTACTACAACTTATATTACTACTACAACTTATATCACCACTACTACTACTATAACTTATATTACTACTACTACAACTTATATCACCACTATTACTACTACTACTACAACAACTTATATCACTACTACTACCACTAGTATTGCACCTCACTCTAAGCCTATATATACCCTCTGTGTCCATGTACTGTTTGTAACGGCTTGATAAAGTTCCTGGAGGGCGAAACGTTGCCACAACAAAATGTCACATTAGCTGCATTTGTGTCATTTTACTTAACATATTGTCGGTAATTTTACCAATATTAATACAGCAACAGTCTGGTTGACCAGGCTAGCACCAGACGAGACTGGCCCATGGCCGGGTTCCGGCAGTATTAAAAGAGTTGAAACTCACCAACCTTGAGATTTTATCAATTTTCCTCTGGAAGATATCCAGATATCTGCTGGTAACCCCCCCCCCCCTTAATGTACGGGCTAAACCCGTAGGGGTCATGCAGCCCGTAGGGAGGTATGCGATCCAAGGGTAGCTCACGTTCCTTGGATCAAAAGCTACTGAGCCTCAGCAGGGCACCTCTTTTGAGAACTGTTACGAGAATTGTCTTCGTCTCGCGGTCCAGCTTCAGTCCAGTGTTACACCTGTGACAAGGTTGTTACTGTGACTTTTCCAATGTTGTACTTGTTACCACACCTGTCACAAGGTTGTTATTGTTGTTGTGATTGTTCCAATGTTGTACTTGTTACCACACCTGTCACAAGGTTGTTATTGTTGTTGTTGTGACTGTTCCAGTGTTGTATACTTGTTACCACACCTATTATTAATTTGTAGTTCTTGTTGTCACCGTGACAAGGGTGCTGGTGCCATGTCCCCAACCTGTACACTACTATAACAACTTACTGGAGTGGGAAAAATGAGAGGAAGTACAGAATAAACTCAGTGAAAAACAAAGACGCCACGAAAACATTATAGACAAGTAGCTGGACATTATTATCCCTACCAATTATGGCATTTAAATCATAGCATCATTATCTAAGTTTTCCACAACAAACTTATTTACCAATTATGTAACATCTGCTGAAGAGGATCCCAGAAGGGGATCGAAATATACAGACCGATTAATCTCCCGAGTTTCTTCATGTGGATTATTACTGAACATTGACAGGTGTTTATTAAACTTTAGTTACCCACAGTTACAGAAGTGTGTACATCCGTTGTGCAAGACTCCTCAAACTGCTACCACCAGATGCAAGAATTAAGAGGCGCCAGATCAAGCAGACTGTGATGGTAATTTAGGGCTGCAGACTGTTAGCTGTAACAGCATGGTTGACGATCATCAGGTGAGGGGAGACAACCAGGAAGAGGGAACGGGAGACAGGATAGGGGTGTGAAAGAGGGGACAGACAACATATGGGGAAAGGTAAGAGGGGTTGAGTGACAGAGGGAATAGATAAGCGAGGGGAGAGAGGAAAGAGGTTGAGGAAGAAGGGGAGAGAGAGAATGGTGAGGGGGAAGAGTAATGAGAGAGAGAAGTGGGGGTGAGGGGAGAGAGAAGAGCGAGGAGACAGCCATGATGGGAGTCAGGAAATGCTTTAAGTTGCCTGACAAGTGTCTCATGAGTGACACAGCTCAAGGTCACTGCTCATGGTGCCCTTGTTGTCTCCCCTCACACACACACACACACACACACACACACACACACGCGATAAAGCTCATGGAGCAGTGAGAGAGTGGACCTAGTACTGACCAGCGAAAATACGGGGTCAGTTGTCACTCGACCCCTGCAAACGCAAATAGCAGAAATAGTACAAACACACACACACACACACACACACACACACACGGCACCAACAGTCTGAATGATCATGAGGTAAACAACAAAGCTTTACTTAGCTGAGAGACGAGAAAATAACCCTTGAAACCTCGGAGAGAGAGAGAGAGAGAGAGAGAGAGAGAGAGAGAGAGAGAGAGAGAGAGAGAGAGAGAGAGAGAACAAGGGTATGATATAAATAGTGGCTGGAAGTTAAAATTAGTGTTATGGAGAAGAAGGAAGCGTGAGTGTGAGGGTATATGGTAAGGTACTACATGTTACCATCATAACGGTGGTATGTGTCCACTCTGAAGCAGGTCTTATGTAACACACTACTTGTATCTTAACCCAAACTGCATGTGTCTTTCCCCACACTACGAGTCTGTGAGAGGCCTTGGCAGCCTAAGAGCAGACTTGCTAAATGGCTGATCAATCAGACTGTAGATGATAACAGCCCGCAGGCTTGCGTACAGTAATGTGAAAATTAATTGGGACAGAAGGAAATTTTGTGAGTATCTCATATGTCTTAGTCTCCGGCTTAATTAACGCAGTTTGGGTTCTTCTCAGAAGAGTTTGTTACTGACGTCTGGCAGCCATCCAGGTGTGGTGTTACGGTATTACCCTGCTACAACAGCTGTTGTTCTGTATGGCTCTTCCTGCAATCATACTCCATGAGTGAATGTGGTTTCGCCAAATTCTCCCCTTTGATTCATGATTGCTGCTGAAATTCATGATGGATGTTATATCTAGGAAGCTTACAAACATTGCAGATCCTAGAAAACATGCCGATTTGAGTATCAGACAGACTGCCAAAAAAATTGAACCTAGCAAAGTCAACTGTTGGTCGGATTCTGAAGAGAGCTGACAACACTGGTGATTTGTGGAGCGCTGCGTCGAGGAAGATGTGGAAGAAAACGCAAGACAGCACCTCACAATGACGAGGTTTTCATAATAGTGTGAAGGATCCCAAGAAAATCAGCAAAGATCCACAGAGAGATTTGGCTTTAGCTGGCGTAAATGATTCTTCAACTGTTCCTTAAAGTTAACATAACTGCCAGAAAGCCAGTAAAGAAAGAATTATTGACTGCTGTAATGAAGAAAAAACGGCTTTGGTGTGCACTCGATCATAAGGGATGGACGACACATAAACAGAGAAAAGTTATATATTTTCAAATGAGGAGCATCTTGAAGTACATGGGTAAAGATCAGTGGTAGTGAGACTCAGCAATGGTGAACTTTCTCGGAATGAACACATTAAACAAGGGCCAAAATATCTACCTAAGATGTTTTGGGGTAGTTTTACTGCTAAAAGTCTTGGATGGCTTGTTATTAAGAGACAAATAACTTGCGGTCATCATGGGGCAGGAATGGTACACTGCAACGGGAAAGAATACCACTGGAATTGCACTGGAAAATATACAAAGGAGGATGTGGTATGCAAAGAGTACGTAACCTTTATTCGGCGCATGTACACACCCTCACTGAAAGGCTATCTCCCCCAACCAGCGAACCAGGTGCTAAGGGTTAAAGATGGGGCCCCGTCGTTCAATCAGTACTCAGGTTCCAGCCAATGAGAAGATGGTTTTGGCAATCGCAGAGGTGTTGTGGGTACCACACACCTATCTGCCCTTGTCATTCCCATTCTAGAGCTGGTTGAAGCACGGTCTGCTCTCTAGTGGCTTCTATTCTGCTTTGCTTACCGTGGAGTGCACTAATACCTATTGTTGCATATAGTGTACATAATTCTGTTCTTACTTGGTGAAGGATAATGTAAGTCAAAAGTTTTTCTGCTGTGTTTATTTTGCTCCCTTTACACCCAGGATAACAGGGCTTTGGGACTCCTGGGTTGTAATAGAGGATGACAAAGTTGATCCCATGTATCAGAAATCTTCCCTAAGAGGAAAGACTGAGGCCCTGAATCTGCACTCTTTAGAAAGGCGTAGAATTAGGGAGGATATGATTGAGGTGTATAAATGGAAAACAGGAATAAATAAAGGGGATATAAATAGAGTTCTAAAAATATCTAGCCAAGACAGGACTCGCAGCAATGATTTTAAGTTGGAAAAATTCAGATTCAGGAAGGATATAGGAAAACACTGGTTTGGTAATAGAGTTGTGGATGAGTGGAACAAACTCCCGAGTACCGTCATAGAAGCTAAAACGTTGTGTAGTTTTAAAAACAGGTTAGATAAATACATGAGTGGGTGTGAGTTGGATCTGACTAGCTTGTGCAACTAGGTCTGATGCCGTGTTCCTTCCTTAAGTGGATGTGACCTGCCCTGACTAGGTTGGGTCAATGGCTTAAGCCGATGGGAGACTTAGACCTGCCTCGCATAGGCCTGTAGGCCTGCTGCAGTGTTCCTTCTTTCTTATGTTCTTAAAGAAAAATGGGAGGATTTGGGGAGGTGCTATTGGTTGGGGAAGGGGAGGAGGGAAGGTGCCATGGGTGGAGGTAGGGGCAAGGGGAAGATGGGAAAGATGCCACAGATGGGGAAAGTGCCACAGCGGGGGAGAGGGAGGGAGGGGAGGTGTCACAACTGGGGGGGTGGGGTGGGGGAGGTGTCACAACTGGGGGAGGTGCCACAGCTGGGGGAGGTGCCACAGCTGGGGCAGGTGCCACTAAACAAGTGCCTAGCAACATAAGTGTCAGATGTTTTCCTCTCGTATTTAAAATTTAGGTGACCTGGTTCGGGACCTGAGCCACGGGAGCCATCATTCACATGGGCCACGGGAGCCATCATTCACATGGGCCACGGGAGCCATCATTCACATGGGCCACGGGAGCCATCATTCACATGGGCCACGGGAGCCATCATTCACATGGGCAACGGGAGCCATCATTCACATGGGCCACGGGAGCCATCATTCACATGGGCCACGGGAGCCATCATTCACATAATCCTTAACAGATATCCTAACACTGTTAGTTGAATATAATTCACTGTACGAGGCCATAGAAACAGGGAGAGAGACAGAGAAAGATAGAAAGTTCACAGACCAAGCGAACATAATTAACATGCCAGCCTGCATAGGATGGCTACAAAGCCAGACATGTCTGGGTAGAAGACACACCCACTCAGTCATTCACACACACACACACACACACACACACACACACACACACACAGGAAATAAGATATAATAGAACTCATGGAACAAGGAGAAAGTGATTAGACATATGTGCAACACTTGGGTATCTTTAATGAGGAAACGTTTCGCCACACAGTGGCTTCATCAGTCCATAAAAAGGAAAATGGTGAAGAACAGGAATGGTTTGAGGTAGTCAATCCCTCAGCCTCGAGTCGATGTAATCAGTCCATCAATCTTGAAACTTGCCTGTTCTCTGAACCATTTATCTACAGGGAGAGAGTGGACCTAGTAGCGACCAGCGAAGAGGGAGGGCCAGGAGCTGCGACTCGACCGAAACGTCGTCATAAGTTTCATTCTCCTATGTACGGGTTATTTATATATGACTGGAATTTATTTTCTACTGACCTCCATGGAGCTGAACTCTTCTCCAGGCTGAGGGACTGACCACCTCAGCACCATGGAGCTGAACTCTTCTCCAGGCTGAGGGACTGACCACCTCATATCTCCAAGGTTATCCACCAAGGTTTTTGGACTGATTACTTCATCTTTCAACAGTAAAGATAACCAACTGTTACACATATAGCTTAAATCAGCGACATACTGGATAACGTTTCTGTCCCAGGATCTTGATCTTGAGACATGATGGAGGACCCAGTCTTTGCCCACGCTTCTTTTTTGAAACCACTTGCCGGTACCACTTACCCAAGGTTCACTCACACCATGTCGTAATGGTCTATCAATTGCGAGAGGCAGGAAGGACCTGCTTAAACCCACGGTGCCCTCAATTGTGCAAGGGCTGTGATTCCATGTGTTTAAGGGGCACGTCAGTTCCTCTGTCTTCTAATAATATGTTATTTTTCCCCTATAATCCACCTTGTCTATAATTAATATCTCATTTGTTTTGTCTGCTTTCGTAAGGTGAAGTCCAGGATCTTTCTTTAATTCATGGTATAACTTAAATCTTTGAGGACAGTTGTGTTGTAGAGGTCTGAGCTGTGGTCAGACCTCTACAATAACAATTGTCATCAAAGATTTGTTAAGTTATACCATGAATTAAGGAAAGATCCTGGACTTCACCTTACGAAAGCAGACAAAACAAATGCGATAATAAGTATGGATAAGGTGGATTATAGGGGAAAAATAGACACGATATTATGTGACAAGGAAACCCATGTGTTTAACAAAGCTTGCCTCTTAAAACCCTTTCAAAAATGTTTGATAATACGAAGAAAAGGGGCCCGTTTTATCAGACGGGCCCCCAACCTGGGCACCACGGTACCGTATACAAGACGGGACCCCTGTGAACACGAGAGACAATTAGTAAGCCACATCCCAGGCTCTACAAGCACTGCATATTACACGACGATAACGGAGCACATAATAAGCAGGGGTGAGACTGTATGACTGCTGACACGTGTTGATCACTTAGTCTCATGTTACGATAACATCTGTTGAGGGAGGAAGGTGGAGGGATGATGGTAATGGGTGAGGATGGAATATTCTTCATCATCACTTATGTAATGGGTAGTGGTGGAGAATATTGTTGGTGATGTTGGAGAAAATACTGTTGGGAAAAGAGATAAAGATGACAGAATGGGGATGGATACGTTTGGGGTGGATATGTTAGAGCTGATGTATTATAATTATGGAGAGCGCTAAACCCGTAAGATTGTACAGCACATGTGAGGGGGAGATGGAAGGTATTAAGGCTCAATTCAGGGAGCCTGAACAAAAATCCAATTCCCCAGATCAAGAGCCCCTCACCAGCGTCAAGGAACCTCCCTTGAGGGGCCAGAGTTGATGTAGGTAACAGCTCTTAGCTTGTATGTACATTTAGGAGCCTTAACCTAACCTTGTAAAACCCTGCATAAAAAAATGTGGATAGGATGATAACAGGCGGCAATCACTTTAAACTGAATTAATTTCGATGGTGAGTTTCTACTCACAAAATGCAGAGAAAAATAACAAAAACAGTAAAAATAATGCAAAAATAGGTCCTTTAGTCGAAGCTTGTGTACTCAGTGCTGCCGTTCACGTGTTTGAGAACTCTGGTGCTATCATGGTAGTGCAGGATGCTGGGAGAGGTGAAGGAGCAAGGAGAGTATTATGAGCCTAGTGAACCATGCTGGACCAGCCTCAACCACTACTACCTTCATGCCTCTGCCACCAGGTGTAACACCTGCACATATAATGAAACACGCCATCAAGATAACATTATACATTAAGAGTGTCTTACACACTAACACAAGGGTTAATTAACTATTACATTCAGTGCACTATACACTAACACAAGGGTTAACTATTACATTCAGTGTACTATACACTAACACAAGGGTTAACTATTACATTCAGTGTACTATACACTAACACAAGGGTTAACTATTACATTCAGTGTACTATACACTAACACAAGGGTTAACTAGTGTACTATACACTAACACAAGGGGTAACTATTACATTCAGTGTATACACAAGGGTTAACTATTACATTAACAGTGTACATTCAGTGTACTATACACTAACACAAGGGTTAACTATATACACTTAACTATTACATTCAGTGTACTATACACACAAGTGGGTACACTGTACTATACACTAACACAAGGGGTAACTATTACATTCAGTGTACTATACACTAACACAAGGGTTATTGTACTATACACTAACACAAGGGTTAACTATTACATTCAGTGTACATTTAACTATTACATTCAGTGTACTATACACTAACACAAGGGTTAACTATTACATTCAGTGTACTATACACTAACACAAGGGGTAACTATTACATTCAGTGTACTATACATTAACACAAGGGTTAACTATTACATTCAGTGTACTATACACTAACACAAGGGGTAACTATTACATTCAGTGTACTATACACTAACACAAGGGGTAACTATTACATTCAGTGTACTATACACTAACACAAGGGGTAACTATTACATTCAGTGTACTATACACTAACACAAGGGGTAACTATTACATTCAGTGTACTATACACTAACACAAGGGTTAACTATTACATTCAGTGTACTATACACTAACACAAGGGTTAACTATTACATTCAGTGTACTATACACTAACACAAGGGGTAACTATTACATTCAGTGTACTATACACTAACACAAGGGTTAACTATTACATTCAGTGTACTATACACTAACACAAGGGGTAACTATTACATTCAGTGTACTATACACTAACACAAGGGGTAACTATTACATTCAGTGTACTATACACTAACACAAGGGTTAACTATTACATTCAGTGTACTATACACTAACACAAGGGGTAACTATTACATTCAGTGTACTATACACTAACACAAGGGGTAACTATTACATTCAGTGTACTATACACTAACACAAGGGGTAACTATTACATTCAGTGTACTATACACTAACACAAGGGGTAACTATTACATCCAGCGAGTGTTATACCCACCACTCACACACTACATCTGTGTGTTACAACACACAGCATCAACCATCCAGAGTATGAATGGAATAAACACCACAAACCACAGCGCCACACCGAGCAAACATTTGCTTACAAAAAAAAACTTTAGAGCAAACATCTAAGTGAAGTTTGTACACTGTGTGTGTGTACACTGTGTGTGTGTATTTGTGTGTACACTGTGTGTGTGTACACTGTGTGTGTGTACACTGTGTGTGTGTGTGTGTGTGTGCGCACTGTGTGTGTGTACACTGTGTGTTTGTGTGTACACTGTGTATGTGTACACTGTGTGTATGTACACTGTGTGTACACTGTGTGTGTGTGTACATTGTGTGTTTGTGTACACTGTGTTTGTGTACACTGTGTTTGTGTACACTGTGTGTTTGTGCGTACACTGTGTGTGTGTCTGTTTTAATAACTACAATGCCAAGATAATGTACACCGAGGGGACGTATGTCTCAGTGTATATACACTGAGGGAGGTGTATGTCTAAGTGTATATACACTGAGGGAGGTGCATGTCTCAGTGTATATACGCTGAGGGAGGTGCATGTCTCAGTGTATATACGATGAGGGAGGTGCATGTCTCAGTGTATATACACTGAGGGAGGTGTATGTCTCAGTGTATATACACTGAGGGAGGTGCATGTCTCAGTGTATATACACTGAGGGAGGTGCACGTCTCAGTGTATATACACTGAGGGTGTATGTCTCAGTGTATATACACTGAGGGAGTTGCATATCTCAGTGTGTATACACTGAGGGAGGTGCATATCTCACTGTATATACACTGAGGGAGGTGCATGCCTCAGTGTATATACACTGAGGGAGGTGCATGTCTCAGTGCATATACACTGAGGGAGGTGCACGTCTCAGTGTATATACACTGAGGGTGTATGTCTCAGTGTATATACACTGAGGGAGTTGCATATCTCAGTGTGTATACACTGAGGGAGGTGCATATCTCACTGTATATACACTGAGGGAGGTGCATGTCTCAGTGTATATACACTGAGGGAGGTGCATGTCTCAGTGCATATACACTGAGGGAGGTGCATGTCTCAGTGCATATACACTGAGGGAGGTGCATGTCTCAGTGCATATACACTGAGGGAGGTGCATGTCTCAGTGTATATACACTGAGGGAGGTGCATGTCTCAGTGCATATACACTGAGGGAGGTGCATGTCTCAGTGTATATACACTGAGGGAGGTGCATGTCTCAGTGTATATACACTGAGGGAGTTGCATATCTCAGTGTATATACACTGAGGGAGGTGCATGTCTCAGTGTATATACACTGAGGGAGGTGCATGTCTCAGTGTATATACACTGAGGGAGGTGCATATCTCAGTGTATATACACTGAGGGAGGTGCATGTCTCAGTGTATATACACCGAGGGAGGAGCATATGTCAATATGGACATATTTTATTCCTTACTATAGGTATTAACGTATCCTTGACAGTACACAACCCGCACGTAAGAGAGGAGGAGGAGCTTACGACGACGTTTCGGTCCGACTTGGACCATTTACAAATGGTCCAAGTTGGACCGAAACGTCGTCGTAAGCTCCTCTCTCCTATGAGCGAGTAATTTGTTCATTGTTCCAGTCACGATATTGTGCCTTTTGTTCCATTTTATTCGTGACAGGTGACACGCAGCCTTAATGACCCTCGTGCAGTTATAGACTTTAAATCCCATTACTCAACCAAACAATGCCAATACCAGTACAGTAAGTAAACAAAGGGACTTCAAAACACCACAACCGATAAAGCGACATAAAAAAAAACACGAAAAACAAGTATTTTATGTACAAATTTCTAAAAATATAAGAGCCTAGTGTCAACATTCCTGCCGTCCCCCGCTGCCACACGCTCGATAATACATCTATTAAAAATAAGTTGATTAGCTGACACAAGATACAATCTGGATATTTAAACCGTTGATAATAAGAATCAATAACTCGTTCTCCTCGCACACACATGCACGATATTTTTCCCCTGGTACAAGGCAGATTGGTAAACAAAACTCTGGGTCAATAATAATAATAAAATAATAATAATTAATAATCTTTATTTATACAAGTACATGTATAACGTATACAGACCATTGCTGACATCAATGACATGCTATAATAATACTACTACTACTACTACTAATAATAATAATAATAAATAATAATAATAATTTTTATTTCTACAGTTGCAAAGCATTTCGGGCACATTAGGTCAATGTTGTCCCCAGGATGCGACCCATACCAGTCGACTAACACCCAGGTACCTATTATACTGCTAGGTGAACATGGACAGCAGGTGTCTTAAGGAACACACCCTAATGTTTTCACCCGTACTGGGGTTCGAACCACGGACCTCAATGCGCGAACAGGGTCATGGGGACCCTGTATTATCTCTGTTTAGCAATGTGAGGGACTGCATGCTGCAGGTACTAACAGCCAGAGTGTCAACTATGAGGCCTGGTTGGGGAGAGGTCCACGGGGGCCATGGTTCAAGGGCCCATCACCAGAGGCGCTGTATCACATAGATAATATAGTAAAATATGCACACTGAAATTACTCCTTAGGAGAGCAAGGATGTAACATGCCCACTTTAGTGGTAACACCCATCACTTAATATGTAAGGGAATTATTAACATTCTCTAACTGTTTACAAGACCCTTAGCTGTTTACAAGACCCTTAGCTGTTTACAAGACCCTTAGCTGTTTGCAAGACCCTTAGCTGTTTGCAAGACCCTTTGCTGTTCCTAGACTCTAAGCGCGCACGCACACACACACACACACACACACACACACACACACACACACACACACACACACACACACACACAAGGCTCTTCTTAACAGGGAAAATCAGATAAGAAAGAGATCATTACTTTAGAATATAAAAGTTAGCCCTCTCGAACCTGGTTAAGTCATCAGTTAAATCCAAAGAGGCAATTCACGTTGATGATAATCTCTGTGGCCTTTTCATGGAGGGTAGTTAGGCACAGAACAAGGTCATTAACCCTGCTAATGATCTAGAATAAACCTTGCAATCCCTGTTTCTATGTCGTGAATATAAGTAAAGTACACATGGGAATACATACGGGAAAGACATGAAACACACCTCTTAAGGTACACAGCCGAGTTATCCGCTGACAGAGTGACTTAGACACGTGCAACATTTGCGTTTCTTGATTTTGTAGACGTTCCACCATCTAATGGATTTATTAATTTTGCTTTCATAGGGAGTGATTTTCGTGTGAAAGTTTGGTACTAATCCTTCTAGGATTTTCCAAGTGTATATTATCATGTATATCTCTCTAATATACACTTGGAAAATCCTAGAGGGATTAGTACAAACTTGCACACGAAAATCACTCCCTATGAAACCAAAGACTCGGCAGGAGATGCAACATTCCCTTAATGAAAAGCAGGGGCGCCACGAGTACACTGAGAGACAACACAGTAAGTGTCCGGGGCCCAAGACTGTTCAACTGCCTCCTAGCATACATAAGGGGGATTACCAGTAGACCCATGGCTGTCTTCAAGAAGGCACTGGACAGGCACCTAAAGTCAGTACCTGACCAGCCGGGCTGTGGTTCTTACACCACGAGGCCTGGTCTTAGACCGGGCCTCGGGGGCGTTGACCCCCGAAACCCTCTCCAGGTAAACTCCAGGTAAGTGTCTAATTCTTCATCTTGTCGGTATTGTATACCATTCACGTACAGAGAGAGAGAGAGAGAGAGAGAGAGAGAGAGAGAGAGAGAGAGAGAGAGAGAGAGAGAGAGAGAGAGAGAGAGAGAGAGAGAGAGAGAGAGAGAGATCCTAGGTAGTTCGCCCTGCCTGTAGATAAACACATGACGTCAGGAGTTAGGTCTCTTGAGATCAGCCTAACATCACCACTAGTGGTATTACACCTGGCCAAGTTCCCTCCTCCCTCCTGCCATTCACCTCTCACCAGTTTCGTTGGCTTTACTGCCCTTGCAGCCAGGTTTTTGACCAGGGTTCGTCTCTGACTGCCTGGTCAACCAGACTGTTGGTATTAGCGGCCCCCTGGAACACGGCCATCACCAGAATATATATATTTAAACACACACATCAACATATACTACTTGAGAGAAAAAATGGATGGTAATATACACAATATTTATGTACTTCTTTCTGTTCCAGGAGCTTCTACAACTACGGATGTTTCAGTCTTCTACTGCTACTACTGCTACTACTACTACCACCACTACTACTACCACTATCACTACTACTACCACTACCACTACTACTACTACCACCACCACTACTACCACTACTACTACCACTATCACTACTACCACTACTACCACTATCACTACTACTACCATTACTACCACTACTACTATTACTACTGCTACTACCACCACTACTACCACTACTACTACTACTACTACTGCTACTACTACCACTACTGGTGTCTGGGTAAACTGAATACCATTAGACCAAAAGTAGCTGAACCTTTAAATCAGGAGCTAATAGTTGGTGGCTTGACTGGGTTTAAAGCTTATCTACTATACAAGGATCATTAAGACTGCACAAAACCTCGACTCCATTAGTCAACGATGGTATAATTTCAAGAGCATAATTATAAGAACTCTCAGTTATACGGAGACACTAAGGACCCGTCCGTTTCCTTGATGACGGAAGAAGCATCACTGATCTGATGAACCCGGAGAACCTGTTTCAGAAGGGATAGTGCTGAGTTTACCAACAAAATTTGATGTTACTTCTTTTCCTTCCTCTCGTGGGTTGCAAGTGCCTTCATAAGAACATAAGAAAGAAGGAACACTGCAGCAGGCCTACTGGCCCATGCTAGGCGGGTCTTTCTCAAACCCACTAGCAAAGATACAAATCGGGAGTTAGGTCATCAGTCTAACTTCAGCAGGAGGAAAGCTAATTATAGATCAATAAATCTCAGTACGGTTTTACAAAAGGGTGTTTACGCCTTACAAATTTACTAACTCTTTTTTGCTATGGTAATTGCGGCGATAAACCAAGATAAAGAATACGATACTGTGTATATGAATTTCAGTAAGGTCTCTGATAACAGCACACGGAATAGACGGAGAAATTATCTCCTGAATCGAGGCATGGTGGACCGATAGGCAACAGAGTCTGCATAAATGGGGAGTAATTACATTATGGACCCGTTACTAATGGTGTTCCACAGGGGTCAGTATCGGGCTTCTTGTGTTTTTCACAATATACATAGACGAGGGAATAGACAGTGACATAAGCAAGTTTGCTGATGACACTAATTAAGGCCTTCAAATAAATTCTGATGAGGACTCTAGAGCGTTACATAAAGCTCTGGATAGGTTGATGTGGCCAGAGAAATGGCAGATGCAGTTTAATGTAGGCAACTGCACGGTTGTATTCCTGTGAAAAGAAAATAACTATGGCACCTATAAACTAAATGTAGATCTCAGTCACAGTGAATGCGAAAAAGATTCGGATGTTCTACTTAACAGTAATTTAAAGCCAGAACAACAGCTCACAAGTGTTCACTATAAAACTGATAGAATACTTGACTTCATATCAAGAAGTATAAATAATATAATTCATCGAGTTATAACATCAAACCATACCACGGGTGGGGTTAGAACCCGCGATCAGAGAGTCATAAAACTCCAGACCGACGCGTTAGCCACTGGGCCAGCTAGCTACAATACTTGGAACTTGTATGATCAGAACTTCGGTAAGATGGGGAAGGAAGAAGAATGGAGAAGGAGAGAAACAGGAAAAGGGTGAGATGGTGGAGTGGAGATGGTGGAGTGGAGATGGTGGAGTAGAGAAGATGGTGGAAGATGTGGAGTGGAGATGGTGGAGTGGAGATGGTGGAGTGGAGATGGTGGAGTGGAGATGGTGGAGTGGAGATGGTGGAGTGGAGATGGTGGAGTGGAGATGGTGGAGTGGAGATGGTGGAGTGGAGATGGTGGAGTGGAGATGGTGGAGTGGAGATGGGGTAAGAAAGGAAAGTGACCCAACCACTTAACTATAATAAGATTCATCCAACTAGGTATTGTAGCTAGCTGGCCTAGTGGCTAACGCGTCGGTCTGGAGTTTTATGACTCTCTGATCGCGGGTTCTAACCCCACCCGTGGTATGGTTTGTTTGCAATGGTGTCATTACGATTTCGTGAGTCACGAGTTATACATCAAATTTATATGTCCTGGTATAAGGTTTCATTTATGCTGCTTGGTTCTGGTCTCCACAGAACCACAGAGAAGTGTGAGGAAGTTAATCCCATGTATCAGAAATCTCTCTTACGGAGATCGGCTGAAGGAGCTGAATGTACAGTGTCTGGAGAGGCGGAGATATGGGCGAATATAATCAATAGTTTACAAAGCTGATAACTTGAACACTGAGACACTTGTGCAGCTTCTGGGAATCTTTATTTAGGAAACGTTGCGCCACACAATAGTTTCATCAGTCTTATACAAAGATGAATGGTAAAGATCAGGAGTTTGAGGTAATCAGTCCTTCAGCCTTGAGTCGATGTAATCGATTTAAGGCTGAAGGACTGAAGATTCCTAACTGTTGTACATGTGTCTTAACAACCTGTCGGTATTGTATACCATTTTAATATTCACTGTGATCATACTGCATAACAATACATATTTTTTCAACAAAACGTATACAGATGGTGAAGGAAATTAACCAGCTGGGGGGTCAGTGACCCCCCCTTCGCCTAGGAAGCCGGCTGGAACCAGCCCCTCTCACCCGCCTAGAAATGTTCACATTGGGTCAGCGAAACACACCTCCTCCTCCTCCTCCCCATTACCTGGGGTGAGTGTTAAACAGGGGTTGTCACCCTCCACCCCCGGGGAGGGGGAGGTTCTAATAGCACCTCCAAGTTCTCACAACTTTCTTTCCCGCTCTCAATTGATGAACTTCTCAGCATCCTGAGATGTTGTATATTGTCGTATCTCCTACCACCATTACCATCACCACTACTACTGCCATCACCACCACTACCACCCTATAGACACCACCCTATCACCACCACCACCATTACTAACCACCCTGGAGGTTATTCCGGGGATCAACGCCCCCGCGGCCCGGTCCATGACCAGACCTCCCGATGGATCAGGGCCTGATCAACTAGGCTGTTACTGCTGGCCGCACGCAGTCCAACGTACGAGCCACAGCCCGGCTGATCCGGCACTGACTTTAGGTATCTGTCCAGCTCTCTCTTAAAGGCAGCCAGGGGCTTATTGGCAATTCCCCTAATGCTAGATGGGAGGCTGTTGAACTGTTTTGGGCCCCGGACACTTATGGTGTTTTCCCTTAGTGTATCAATGGCGCCCCTACTTTTTATTGGGGGCATTTTGCATCGCCTGCCCAGTCTTTTACTTTCGTAGGGAGTGATTTCTGTGTGCAGATTTGGGACCATTCCTTCCAAGATTTTCCAAGTGTAGATTATGATATATCTCTCCCTCCTGCGTTCCAACGAGTACAAGTCAAGTGCTTCCAAGCGTTCCCAGTAGTTAAGGTGCTTGACAGAACTTATACATGCAGTAAAGGATCTCTACACTCTCTAGATCTGCGATTTCACCTGCTTTGAATGGAGATGTTAATGTACAGCAGTATTCCAGCCTAGAGAGAACAAGTGATTTGAAAAGGATCATCATTGGCTTGGCATCTCTCGTTTTGAACGTTCTCATTATCCATCCTATCATTTTCTTTGCACGTGCGATCGTGGCACTGTGATCCTTGAAAGTGAGATCCTCAGACATTACTACTCCCAGGTCCCTTACATTAATTTTCCGCTCTATTGTATGGCCGGAGTCAGTAGTATACTCTGTTCTAGTTATTATCTCCTCCAGTTTTCCATAACGGAGTAGTTGGAATTTGTCCTCATTGAACATCATATTGTTTACCGTTGCCCACTGGAAAACTTTGTTTATATCTTCTTGGAGGTTAACCGCGTCCTCAGCAGATGACAGCCTCATGCAGATCCTAGTATCATCCGCAAAGGATGATACGGTGCTGTGATGTATACCTCTGTCTATGTCTGATATGAAGATGAGGAATAAGATGGGGGCGAGTACTGTGCCTTGTTGAACAGAGCTCTTCACTATGGCAGCCTCCGATTTAACTCTGTTGACCACTACTCTTTGTGTTCGATTTGTTAGGAAGTTGAAGATCCATCTCCCCACTTTCCCAGTTATTCCTTTAGCACGTATTTTATGGGCTATTACGCCATGATCGCATTTGTCAAATGCTTTTGCAAAGTCTGTGTATATTACATCTGCATTCTGATTTTCTTCCAGTGCATCCAAGGCCATGTCATAGTGATCCAGTAGTTGTGAGAGGCAGGAGCGACCTGCCCTCAACCCATGTTGCCCTGGATTGTGCAGATTTTGGGAATCCAGGTGATTTGCAATCCTGCTTCTTAGCACTCTTTCAAAGGTTTTTATGATGTGGGACGTCAGAGCTATTGGTCTATAGTTCTTAGCTAATGCTTTGCTGTCACCACTATCACCACTACCACCTAACCACCACCATTATCACTACCCCCATCATTACCACTACCACCCTACTACTACCACCACCAAAATAACTACCACAGTGTAACAGTGTAATAACAATTCACAAAATAAGGCCAACAATCATGGCACAAAAAGTGAAGAAATGGATATTGAGTTTATTAGAAGAATTGTAATACACAAAACAATAAGTGTTAGCAAAGTGAAGAGGTCAGTGCCTGAAGGCACAGTGCTGGCACATTGCTTCTCATCGTCGTGGCACGCAGCTAAAAACACTAATTACACCATATCATCCTTGACGGATAAATCATCCCACGCCATGCCAGTGATGATCCTGTTCAAGCTGGGTGTTCCCTCCAGGCTCTGATACTGCTGTACACTAACAGCTTCGTTCAAGACAGGTGCAACTGCACATCTAGAGAATGTAGAGAACCTTTATTGCAAGTATTAGGTAAGTCAAGCGCCTTAGTTACTGGGAACGTTTGAAGTCCCATGACCTGTACTCCCTGGAACACAGGCGACAAAGACATATAATCTACACCTGGAAAATCCTTGTGGGACTAGTCCTAAATCTGTTTACTAGAATCACTCCCCATGGAAGCAAAACACTAGGCAGACGGTGCAACATACCCCCAATGAAAAGCAGGAGCGCCATTAGTACGCTAAGAGAAAACAAACAATAAGTGTCAGGAGTCCAAGACTGTTCAACAGCCTCCCATCATACATAAGGGGAATTACCAATATATTCCTGGCTATCTTGAAGAACTAGACAGATACCTAAAGTTTACACGCGGCCAGCAGTAACAGCCTGGTTGATCAGGCCCTGATCCACCGGGAGGCCTGGTCAAGAACCGGGCCGTGGGGGCACTGACTCCCGGAACACCCTCCAGCAAGACTCCAAATAAATACAATAAAAGGAACATGTAACAGATTATTTAGCGTAACGATGCTGGCTGACACATGACTTAGAGGAGACAACAAGACAGACGCAGGAGGCAGGAAAATCAGAGTGGATAATGAGAACTTCTAAAACAAGAGAATTAACGATAATTATGGTAATACACGAATCACTTGTGGTATTAAAACCCTAACATTGTGTTGTGTTCTATTATACTCTACTGCCTTTCAAGGCCCTCGATATATCGGAACTGGAAAAATTTGCAAACTCTAGAAGAGTTATTTAGTTCTGAACTACTGGAGCATAATCCGAGATGGAGAAAAGATATTTGGGTATTCACTGGAGCGGAGGAGATACATGATAATATATACCTGGAAAGCACTTGAGGGCCTGGTTCCAAATCTGTACACTGCCGTAACACACTGGAGTGAGAGATATGAGATGAAGTGTAAAATAAACCCGGTGAAAAGCAGGGGTGCCGTGGGCACAAAAAGGGAACACTGCATCAACATCGGTGTCCCGAGACGATACCAGAAACAGTATTGGAACCAGTGTAGAAGTCTTCAAGAAGAAACTGGACAAGTATCTTCACCAGGCGCCAGATCAACCAGGCTGTGATGGATATGTGAATCAGCGGAGCACCAAGAGCATGATTGACCAGGCAAGCACCAGACGAGCCTGGCCTAGGACTAGGCTCCGGGAGTAGGAAAACTCTCGGAACTAATCAAAAGAATACCAAAGAATGATGGCAGGTGAGTGTGAGACTACCATCTACACACAACAACTTAAAGACGCGAGCAAGCAGATAATAACACCTCAATCACCCCAACAAAGTCAATGTTTTACTACGACTTAAGACAGTCGGACGAACGACTGTGACCATGGAATGAAACAGTGATTATATGACTATATTTTAACGTGTCCTTGGCGATCCTCTTATTCTGTTCACTCTCTACAGGTTTATATCGCCCTTATATAATATTATACGTACTGACCTGTATGTTACAAGCTACTTATAGACAACAAAGTAAGCCAACCAAAATAAGGAGGGAACGGGTGGGGGTTAGAACCCATGGCAAGTGAGTGGTAAAATTGTAGGCCAGTGCGTAAGCCACTGGACCAGCTGGCTACAATGATATTCATCCAACTAGGTATATTTATACACCATAGGAAGGTTAACATTGGTTCCCAACCTTGACAAAATTGACAGCAATGTCCAGAATATCTTGCTGTCAATTTTGTCAAGGTTGGGAACCAAAGCAATCATAGTACTAGGGGGAGAGAGCACAACTTTGTAGTACCCACAGTCAGTGGCCAGGCTTCAAACACCTTTTATTGTACAGCAATAAAGGAATGGAACAGACTACCCGCACATGTCAAAGCCAGTCATAGCGTGAACCAGTTCAAGAAGAGTGCCAAAAGGTGTCTGATGAATGTAGCTACAGAAAGGGAGGGGAATGATTTTCTATTTTTTAGCTAACATACGTGTAAATTTTACCTTAGCCCTTGTAATGACCCTCGTATTGTAGATAGTCTTAATGACCTTGGTGTAGCAGATAGTCTTTTTAGTATGATAATAAGATGTTATCTTCATTGTAGAATAATAAGAAAATATTATAACCTTTATACTATAATAATAAGGTAAAAGGACCCCAATGGAAATAAGTCACTCTGACTTTTTTGGGTTATCCCAGGTTCTCTACACATATGCTGCTATGTATGATAATTCTATGTAACTGTATTGTGTATACCCGAATAAACTTACTTACTTACTTACTTAGTCCCAGGCCAAGGTGTTGATGGTCCCTCCACACACAGACGCACGCACACACGCACACACGCACGCACACACACGCACACACGCACACACACACACACACACACACACACACACACACACACACACACACACACACACACACACACACACACACACACACACACACACACACTGGGTCAAGGTTCACACAACACACACAAGCTGCCCTACTTGGTACAGCTAAATCAGGAGAGTGATTCCCTGACACCCACACTACGCCACCTTCACTCTTCTTCCTCGTGGTTTGTTGTTACAATTCTTCCTCAACCTTGCTCGTCTCTCCTTCCTTACTCGCTGGCGCAGGACCCACTCACTGCTTTCTTACATTTAAATCCCGTGTCCCGTAGCTCGGTTAATAGTGCACTCAGTTCACACAGTGTCCGTGGTTCGATCCCCGGTACGGGTGAAAACGTTGGGTCATGCTTTCTTAAGGCACCTGCTGTCCCTGTTCACCTAGTAGTAAGTAGGTACCTGGGTGTTAGTCAACTAGTGTAGGTCGCATCCTGGGGAACAAAATTAACCTAAGTTGCCCGAAATGCTCTGTATAACAAGGGACTTTCTATATAGTATGTCACTGATATCAGCTATGGTCTGTAGAGGTTGTATAATGTACTTGTAAAAATAAATATTATTATTATTATTTAATACACGAGGCTGTATGCCAACTAATCATCATCAGTTTAAGAATACTTTAATCTCTAAAATAGGGATTAAAGTCAACTCTTTGTCTTAACACTGAGAAACATTGTGTAAACACTGAGAAACATTGTCTAAACACTGAGAAACATTGTCTAAACACTGAGAAACATTGTCTAAACACTGAGAAACATTGTCTAAACACTGAGAAACATACATCTTTCATTCTCTCGTAATATACACTGAGAAACATACATCTCTCATTCTCTCGTAATATACACTGAGAAACATACATCTCTCATTCTCTCGTAATATACACTGAGAAACATACATCTCTCATTCTCTCGTAATATACACTGAGAAACATACATCTCTCATTCTCTCGTAATATACACTGAGAAATATACACACTCGTATTATTTATACCATTTTACTTCAGAGTTCAGTATCAGCATGAGACAGTAGCCTCCTCCTCGTGGTAAGTGCAAAACATCAGTGAGGACAGTTGCCAGCCTTGCGGCGCCCCGCTCCTCACACTTCACCACAATTTTGCTCTTATAAATTATCGCAATTTTTCCCCACAAACAAAAAAAAATTATACACAAATAACCTGCATATGGAGGAGAGGAGCTTACAACGACGTTTTGGTCCGACTTGGATCATTTACAAAGTCGGAGGGAAACGTCGTGGTAAGCTTCTCTCTCCTATTATGTGGGTTATTTGGGTATTGTAGCAATATGTGTTTTATTCGTCCCATATTTTGCAGTTTGTATCTTAATTTTCCCCGAGAAGCCTATCCAAGACTTTCTTAACATCTAGGAACTAGATAAGTACAGTCACTCTGCTCGTTTCTTTCAGGAACAATGTCCGTGATTTGTCGTAATAATTTTATAGATTTTACGTACATGAGTTTACAGATATAATAAGTGAGAATACCACAGCGAAAATAGAAAATAAAACCTGTTTACAACTGCGTTTACACCTGTGTTTACACCTGTGTTTACACCTGTTTACACCTGTGTTTACACATATTTCCAGAGGAACAGCTGTTTCTCTGAAGATGTGTGTGTAAGCACATAAAAGCGTTCGGTTTTTATTCCCTATTATGATTGGTATTTTTACAGGTTAGGTTAGGTAAGGCTCGTCAGGAAACAGGACTTGTGATTCCTGACGCGGGTCTTAGTCATATGATGACCCGCAGCTGGAGCTTTTGGTCATCTGACTGAGGCCTTCCACTGGCTCACCCCTTCACCTCTTTAAAAATTATGATTATAACCAATAGTGGTGACCCTTGTTATGTTCAGAACAGTAAACTCAGTCTTGTGGGCGTGAGTGTGGGCGTGAGTGAGGGCGTTAGTGGGCGTGAGTGTGGGCGCCGGCATGACGACCTTGAGAACGTGGTCCTATACGCCCATAACTCGTGTCTAAATATATCACACACGCACACACACAAACACACACACACACACACACACACACACAAAACACACACAAACACGCACACACACAAACACACACACACACACACACACACACACACACACACACACAAACACAGACACACACACACACACACACACACACACACACACACACAAACACAGACACACACACAAACACACAAACACACACACACAGACACACAGACACACACACATAGACACACAGACACACACACACAGACACATACACACATGCACACACACAGACACACATACACACACACACACAGTGGCATGAAAGAGTCAAAGAGGCATCACCGGACATCATAGCTCTCACAGAAACCAAGCTTACAGGTATGATAACAGATGCCATCTTTCCAACGGGATACCAAATCCTGAGGAAAGACAGAGGGAACAGGGGGAGTGGAGGAGTGGCATTGCTGATCAAAAATAGCTGGAATTTTGATGAGCTGGAGAGAGGAGACAGCGGAGAAGAAAGTGATTACATAGCGGGAACGCTTCACTCTGGAGGTCCCAAGGTGGTAATAGCAGTGATATATAACCCACCACAGAACAGCAGGAGGCCAAGGCAAGAGTACGACGAGAGCAATAGAGCGATGGTTGACACACTGGCTACAGTGGCCAGAAGAGCTCATGCACGCAGGGCAAAGCTCCTGATCATGGGTGACTTTAACCACAAGGAGATCGATTGGGAGAACTTGGACCCGCATGGGGGCCAAGATACATGGAGGGATAAGATGATGGAGGTGGTACTGGAAAACTTCATGTATCAACACGTAAGGGACACTACAAGAGAGAGAGGAGAGTATGAACCAGCAAGGCTGGACTTAGTATTCACCTTGAGTAGTGCAGATATCGAGGACATCACATATGAAAGACCCCTTGGGGCCAGTGACCATGTGGTTTTAAGCTTCGAATACACAGTAGAACTACAACTGGAGGGAGAAGCAGGAAGGCCAGGACGAATGAAGCCAAAATACAAGAAAGGGGACTACACAGGAATGAGGAACTTCCTGAACGGGGTTCAGTGGGACAGAGAACTGGCAGGGAAGCCAGTTAATGAGATGATGGAATATGTAGCAACAAAATGCAAGGAGGCTGAGGAGAGGTTTGTACGCAAGGATAACAGGAATAATGAAAAAGCCAGGATGAGCCCATGGTTTACCCAAAGGTGCAGGGAGGCAAAAACCAAGTGTGCTAGGGAATGGAAGAAATATAGAAGGCAAAGGACCCAGGAGAATAAGGAGAGCAGTCGTAGAGCCAGAAACGAATATGCACAGATAAGAAGGGAGGCCCAAAGACAATATGAAAATGACATAGCAGCGAAAGCCAAATCTGACCCGAAACTGTTGTACAGCCACATCAGGAGGAAAACAACAGTCAAGGACCAGGTAATCAGGCTAAGGAAGGAAGGAGGAGAGACAAGAAATGACCGTGAAGTATGTGAGGAACTCAAGAGATTCAAAGAAGTGTTCACAGAGGAGACAGAAGGGGCTCCAGAAAGACGGAGAGGTGGGGCACACCACCATGTGCTGGACACAGTGCACACAACCGAGAAAGAAGTGAAGAGGCTTCTGAGTGAGCTAGATACCTCAAAGGCAATGGGGCCAGATAACATCTCCCCATGGGTATTGAGACAGGGAGCAGAGGCACTATGTGTACCCCTAACAACAATATTCAATACATCTATCGAAACAGGGAGATTGCCTGAGGCATGGAAGACAGCAAATGTAGTCCCAATCTTTAAAAAAGGAGACAGATATGAAGCATTAAACTACAGACCAGTGTTACTGACATGTATAGTATGCAAAATCATGGAGAAGATTATCAGGAGAAGAGTGGTGGAACACCTAGAAAGGAATGATCTCATCAACAGCAGCCGACATGGTTTCAGGGACGGGAAATCCTGTGTCACAAACCTACTGGAGTTTTATGACATGGTGACAGCAGTAAGACAAGAGAGAGAGGGGTGGGTGGATTGCATATTCTTGGACTGCAAGGTGGTGTTTGACACAGTTCCACACAAGAGATTGGTGCAAAAACTGGAGGACCAAGCAGGGATAACAGGGAAGGCACTACAATGGATCAGGGAATACTTGTCAGGAAGACAGCAGCGAGTCATGGTACGTGGCGAGGTGTCAGAGTGGGCACCTGTGACCAGCGGGGTCCCACAGGGGTCAGTCCTAGGACCAGTACTGTTTCTGGTATTTGTGAACGACATGACGGAAGGAATAGACTCTGAGGTGTCCCTGTTTGCAGATGACGTGAAGTTGATGAGAAGAATTCACTCGATCGAAGACCAGGCAGAACTATAAAGGGATCTGGACAGGCTGCAGACCTGGTCCAGCAATTGGCTCCTGGAGTTCAATCCCACCAAGTGCAAAGTCATGAAGATTGGGGAAGGGCAAAGAAGACCGCAGACGGAGTACAGTCTAGGGGGCCAGAGACTACAAACCTCACTCACGGAAAAAGATCTTGGGGTGAGTATAACACCAGGCACATCTCCTGAAGCGCACATCAACCAAATAACTGCTGCAGCATATGGGCGCCTAGCAAACCTCAGAACAGCATTCCGACATCTTAATAAGGAATCGTTCAGGACCCTGTACACCGTGTACGTTAGGCCCATATTGGAGTATGCGGCACCAGTTTGGAACCCACACCTAGCCAAGCACGTAAAGAAACTAGAGAAAGTGCAAAGGTTTGCAACAAGACTAGTCCCAGAGCTAAGAGGTATGTCCTACGAGGAGAGGTTAAGGGAAATCAACCTGACGACATTGGAGGACAGGAGGGATAGGGGGGACATGATAACGACATACAAAATACTGAGAGGAATTGACAAGGTGGACAAAGACAGGATGTTCCAGAGATTGGACACAGTAACAAGGGGACACAGTTGGAAGTTGAAGACACAGATGAATCACAGGGATGTTAGGAAGTATTTCTTCAGCCACAGAGTAGTCAGTAAGTGGAATAGTTTGGGAAGCGATGTAGTGGAGGCAGGATCCATACATAGCTTTAAGCAGAGGTATGATAAAGCTCACGGTTCAGGGAGAGTGACCTAGTAGCGATCAGTGAAGAGGCGGGGCCAGGAACTCGGACTCGACCCCCGCAACTTCAACTAGGTGAGTACAACTAGGTGAGTACACACACACACACACACACACACACACACACACACACACAGACACACACACACACACAAACACAGACACACAGACACACACACACACACATACAAACACACACACACACACACACACACACACACACACACACACACACACACACACACACAAACACAGACACACAGACACACAGACACACAGACACACACACACACACAAACACAGACACACACACACACACACACACACACACACACACACACACACACACACACACACACACACACACACACACACACACACACACACACAGACACACACACATACAAACACACACTGAAGGACCCACGTGGTGTACACAAGGGTGATAATCCCCTCGAACAAGTCAACTTGTGACGTCCTAAAGTGCTACTCTGGAGGGGGTCGACACTGACCACCTAATCAACCAGGTTGTTGTTGCCAGCGCCGCCTCCGACATCACACCCTCATACTTAAATTAACACCTAGTAGGCACTCGCTAACTTATGATGAAAAACCTTACCCGTGATGAACAGAGGTCTAGTTCACTCGTGTTCACCCCAAGCCATACTACACAGTACCTATCTTCCTAAACACTTGTTTTCACTGCCACTCACACTATCATTCACTGTTACTCACTGCTATTCACCACTACTCAGAGCACCGGTGTTGCTGTTACTGCATGATACAACAGGAGCTGCGTGGACCAACAGTGGCAGGAGTGTTCCTGGTAAGTTAACAGCAGTGGCGACACACTCCAGCTGTACCAACAGTGACACTGCTGGTACAATAACTGCAGTGGCGACACACTCCGGCTGTACCAACAGTGACACTGCTGGTACAATAACTGCAGTGGCGACACACTCCTGCTGTACCAACAGTGACACTGCTGGTACAGTAACAGCAGTGGCGACACACCCCGGCTGTACCAACAGTGACACTTCTGGTACAGTAACAGCAGTGGCGACACACTCCGGCTGTACCAACAGTGACATTGCTGGTACAGTAACAGCAGTGGCGACACACCCCGGCTGTACCAACAGTGACACTGCTGGTACAGTAACAGCAGTGGCGACACACCCCGGCTGTACCAACAGTGACACTGCTGGTACAGTAACAGCAGTGGCGACACACTCCGGCTGTACCATCAGTGACACTGCTGGTACAGTAACAGCAGTGGCGACACACTCCGGCTGTACCAACAGTGACACTGCTGGTACAGTAACAGCAGTGGTGACACACTCCGGCTGTACCAACAGTGACACTGCTGGTACAGTAACAGCAGTGGTGACACACTCCTGCTGTACCAACAGTGACACTGCTGGTACAGTAACAGCAGTGGCGACACACCCCGGCTGTACCAACAGTGACACTTCTGGTACAGTAACAGCAGTGGCGACACACTCCGGCTGTACCAACAGTGACAATGCTGGTACAGTAACAGCAGTGGCGACACACTCCGGCTGTACCAACAGTGACACTGCTGGTACAGTAACAGCAGTGGCGACACACTCCGGCTGTACCAACAGTGACACTGCTGGTACAGTAACAGCAGTGGTGACACACTCCGGCTGTACCAACAGTGACACTGCTGGTACAGTAACAGCAGTGGTGACACACTCCTGCTGTACCAACAGTGACACTTCTGGTACAGTAACAGCAGTGGCGACACACTCCGGCTGTACCAACAGTGACAATGCTGGTACAGTAACAGCAGTGGTGACACACTCCGGCTGTACCAACAGTGACACTGCTGGTACAGTAACAGCAGTGTTGACACACTCCGGCTGTACCAACAGTGACACTGCTGGTATAGTAACAGCAGTGGCGACACACTCCGGCTGTACCAACAGTGACACTTCTGGTACAGTAACAGCAGTGGCGACACACTCCGGCTGTACCAACAGTGACACTGCTGGTACAGTAACAGCAGTGGTGACACACTCCGGCTGTACCAACAGTGACACTGCTGGTACAGTAACAGCAGTGTTGACACACCGGCTGTACCAACAGTGACACTGCTGGTACAGTAACAGCAGTGGCGACACACCCCGGCTGTACCAACAGTGACACTTCTGGTACAGTAACAACAGTGGCGACACACTCCAGCTATACCAACAGTGACACTGCTGGTACAGTAACAGCAGTGGCGACACACTCCGGCTATACCAACAGTGACACTGCTGGTACAGTAACAGCAGTGGCGACACACTCCAGCTGTACCAACAGTGACACTGCTGGTACAGTAACAGCAGTGGCGACACACTCCGGCTGTACCAACAGTGCCACTGCTGGTACAGTAACAGCAGTGTTGACACACTCCGGCTGTACCAACAGTGACACTGCTGGTATAGTAACAGCAGTGGCGACACACTCCGGCTGTACCAACAGTGACACTTCTGGTACAGTAACAGCAGTGGCGACACACTCCGGCTGTACCAACAGTGACACTGCTGGTACAGTAACAACAGTGGTGACACACTCCGGCTGTACCAACAGTGACACTGCTGGTACAGTAACAGCAGTGTTGACACACCGGCTGTACCAACAGTGACACTGCTGGTACAGTAACAGCAGTGGCGACACACCCCGGCTGTACCAACAGTGACACTTCTGGTACAGTAACAACAGTGGCGACACACTCCAGCTATACCAACAGTGACACTGCTGGTACAGTAACAGCAGTGGCGACACACTCCGGCTATACCAACAGTGACACTGCTGGTACAGTAACAGCAGTGGCGACACACTCCAGCTGTACCAACAGTGACACTGCTGGTACAGTAACAGCAGTGGCGACACACTCCGGCTGTACCAACAGTGCCACTGCTGGTACAGTAACAGCAGTGGCGACACACTCCGGCTGTACCAACAGTGCCACTGCTGGTACAGTAACAGCAGTGGCGACACACTCCGGCTGTACCAACAGTGCCACTGCTGGTACAGTAACAGCAGTAGCGACACGCTCCGGCTGTACCAACAGTGCCACTGCTGGTACAGTAACATCAGTGGCGACACACTCCGGCTGTACCAACAGTGCCACTGCTGGTACAGTAACAGCAGTGGCGACACACTCCGGCTGTACCAACAGTGCCACTGCTGGTACAGTAACATCAGTGGCGACACACTCCGGCTGTACCAACAGTGCCACTGCTGGTACAGTAACAGCAGTGGCGACACACTCCGGCTGTACCAACAGTGCCACTGCTGGTACAGTAACAGCAGTGGCGACACACTCCGGCTGTACCAACAGTGCCACTGCTAGTACAGTAACAGCAGTGGCGACACACTCCGGCTGTACCAACAGTGCCACTGCTGGTACAGTAACAGCAGTGGCGACACACTCCGGCTGTACCAACAGTGCCACTGCTGGTACAATAACAGCAGTGGCGACACACTCCAGCTGTACGAATAGTGACACTGCTGGTACAGTAACAGCAGTGGCGACACACTCCAGCTGTACGAACAGTGACACTGCTGGTACAGTAACAGCAGTGGCGACACACTCCGGCTGTACCAACAGTGACACTGCTGGTACAGTAACAGCAGTGGCGACACACTCCGGCTGTACCAACAGTGACACTGCTGGTACAGTAACAGCAGTGGCGACACACTCCAGCTGTACCAACAGTGACACTGCTGGTACAGTAACAGCAGTGGTGACACTCCGTCTGTACCATCAGTGACACTGCTGGTACAGTAACAGCAGTGGCGACACACTCCGGCTGTACCAACAGTGACACTTCTGGTACAGTAACAGCAGTGGCGACACACTCCGGCTGTACCAACAGTGACACTGCTGGCACAGTAACAGCAGTGGCGACACACTCCGGCTGTACCAACAGTGACACTGTTGGTACAGTAACAGCAGTGGTGACACACTCCGGCTGTACCAACAGTGACACTACTGGTACAGTAACAGCAGTGGCGACACACTCCGGCTGTACCAACAGTGACACACTCCGGCTTAGTTAATGTTTACAGTAATGAGAGCAAGAGCGGAAGAGAGGGGAAGCCAGGTAGGGAAGGGGAGGACGCGGAGATGACAAAGAGGGGAAGGAATATGAAAGAGAGTGAGGTTTAGGGAAGGAGAGGGAGTAATGGTGCGTGTACTCACCTATTCATGGTTGCAGGGGTCGATTCATAGCTCCTGGCCCCACCTCTTCACTGATCGTTACTAGGTCCTCCCTCTCCCTGCTCCATGACCTTTATTAAACCTCCTCTTAAAACTATGTATGATTCCTGCCTCCACTACATCACTTTCCAGACTATTCCACTTCCTGACAACTCTATGACTGAAGAAATACTTCCTACTGTGTGTGCGTGTTAGTAATCAATTAATGTAAGGGGGGGGGGTAGTTCCGTTCTACGTTAAGTGGCCACCCTACTGGTTTCCTGTCCTCCCTTACCCCGTCCCCTCACCTCCCCCACTCCCCTCACTCTCTCCAATCTGACCACCCCTTCCCTAACACCTGGCCTCTCCACCCCTTACTCTTATTACCTGGCCTTCCCTCCTCTCCCCTCTGGCCCCTGACCCCTCACAGGTGAGGGGCAGGTGTGTCAAACCAGGACTCACGTATCACCCCAGTGCGGGCGGTGGGGGAGAGGGGAAGGTAGTGAGGGCGGTGGGGCAGAGGGGAGACAGTGAGGGAGGGGGATGAGAGGGGGAGAGTTTCCTGTGGTCAAGGATTTTCAACTCTCTCTTTTTCCCAATTCTTATTCCCAGTTTTGTATTATTTACAGATGACACTAAAATAAGCATGAAAGTCACTTGCGTATAAGACACTGCAGCATTACGGGAAGATATTAACAGTATTTTCCAGCCAACTCAAGAAAGTCAGTACGTTATCGAGGACTGTCTTAATTTACATTGTGGTCCTTAAATCTTGTCACCCAGGATGCGACGCACACCACCAGTCGACTAACACCCAGGTACCTACTTGCTTGCTAGGTGAACGGGGACAACAGGTGTAAGGAAATACGTTCAATGTTTCAACCCGTGCCGGGGATCGAACCACGGATACTCACCGTGTGAAGCGAGAGAGTTGCCTACCAGGCTACGGGCCACCGTTCAATGGTGATAAGTTCTAACTGCTTAGGTATAGAAAGAATGAAGAACTCGAAAGAATCAGTGTATGCAAAACACAAGAGGATCATCAAACAGAAGTCAAGGAACGCGTGAAAGGCTTGGGAGTAATTATGTCCGCTGACCTTTCTTCAAAGAACACAATAAAACAAAGGTCACAACAGCCAGGAAGATGATCGGGTGGGTAATGAGAACATTCAAAACAAGGAAAATAATGCCAATAGTGGCACTTTTCAAATAGCTTGTACTCTCTCATTTGAAATATTGCTCAGTGTTGACGGCCCCGTTCAGTGTTGACGGCCCCGTTCAGTGTTGACGGCCCCGTTCAGTGTTGACGGCCACGTTCAGTGTTGACGGCCACGTTCAGTGTTGACGGCCCCGTTCAGTGTTGACGGCTCCGTTCAGTGTTGGCGGTTCCGTTCAGTGTTGACGGCTCCGTTCAGTGTTGACGGCCCCGTTCAGGACAGGAGAAATATCAGAGTTGGAACAGATACAGAGATCGTTTGCGGCCCAGAGATAATAAAGCATTTAAATTACTGGGAACACCTCACTGTAGCGGAAAGTTCTTGAGAGCCTCTGGTTCCAAACCTGCACACTGCCATGACAACATACTGGAGTGAGAGATATGTGAGGAAATACAAAATAATCTAAGTGAAAAGCAGGGGCGCGGTGGGCACAATAAGAGAACACTGTATCAACAATCATGGCCCCAGATTGTTCAACATTTTACCAAAAGATATCAGAAACACTGCAGGAACAAGTGTAGAAGTCTTCAAGAGGTAAACTGGACAAGTATCTTCACCAGATGCCAGATCAACCAGGCTGTGGTGGATATGTGGGTCAGCGGACCACCAACAGCAACAGCTCAAACACCAGACGAGCCTGGACCATGGCCGGGCTCCAGGAATAGAAAAACTCTCGGGACTCATCAAAGGTATATCAAAGGTGACTCTACTTTTCTCCTTCACCTTCCCTCTTTCTCTCCATCATCTCTTAGTATTTCCTCATTCATCACCCCTTCTCTCTCCCCTTCGCCTTCCCATCTATTTCCATTTTCCTCCCTTTCCCTTCACCTCCCCTTCTCTCCCTCCCACTTTACCTCCCCCTCTTGTTACCTGGACCACCTCCTCTTGCTCTCTCCTCTCCTACATCTGCGTGTTCTTCTCCCTCCGTCTCAAAGTTGCCTACACTGTGACTCAACACAGTGATCCATCACCACTCTTACTTACCAGCCATAACACTGTGTCGTGTCAACAATATAAATGTTTAGAAGGGGGAATAAACTGTGTTCTTGTACGGATACAAGGGTCCAACTTCCTCTTGAAGACCAACTTGTTCTGGCAGTATTCCTGGTATCTGCTGGTACCAGGTTGAATAGTCGAGGACAGATGATGTTGATACAGTGTTCTCTTACTGTACCCACGGCGCTCCTGCCTTTCACTGGGTTTATTTTACATTTGCTCCCATATCTCTGACTCCAGTACCTTGTTATGGTTGTGTGTAGGTTTGAGGTAAGACCCTCCAGTATCTTTCACCTATCCTTGTATTTCTCAGCCCTTATAAACCTCACCCCAACCTCCAGGATGATCAATGTTAAAACACACAGCGTTCAGTATCCAACACCCAATGTTCGATGTTCAACACAGTGTACAATATAGGCGACCCGTTGTTCTAAGTAAAATATTTAAAATCTGACGTTTTAAACAACTGACAGACGGCAACAGGACTGGAGTTTCTCACACATTAGGTATAACAAGGTCACAGATGATTTGCATAGCAATTTACCCCAAGATGCGACCCACAACACTCGGCTCCCAGGTACCTGGTTTTTTTTTTCAGCAAGGAGGGCAAGAGCAGCAGGGGTGTAAGTGGTCACCTGCCTCTACATCACGCCTGACCCGGGAATCAAACCTGCCACTGGGTACCTTGGGTACCTTGGGTAGCTGGAGTAGCTTGGGTAGGCGCTGAAAGGTTTGAGGTGATATCCTATATACATTTATTTTTTTAAGAAACAAAGATTCCAAGAAAATAGGGATACTGATATTATGTTGTATAAGAATGGTATACAATACCGATAAGATGAAATTAAGACACATGGCTGTTGCTGTTGGTGGTCCGCTGACCCACATATCCATCACAGCCTGGTTGATCTGGCGCCTACCTGGAGGGTATTCCGGGGAACAACGCCCCCGCGGCCCGGTCCATGACCAGGCCTCCCGGTGGATCAGGGCCTGATCAACGAGGCTGTTACTGCTGGCCGCACGCAATCCAACGTACGAACCACAGCCCGGCTGATCCGGCACCGTCTTTAGGTATCTGTCCAGCTCCCTCTGGTGAAGATACTTGTCCAGTTTCCTCTTGAAGACTTCTACACTTGTTCCAGCAGTGTTTCTGATATTTTCTGGTAAGATGTTGAACAGTCTGGGACCATGAATGTTGATATAGTGTTCTCTTCTTGTACCCACTGCAACCCTGCTTTTCACTTGGTTTATTTTGCACTTCCTCACATATCTCTCCCTACCAACACAATTTACAACAATCTTCCCTACCAACGCAATCTACAACAATCTTCCCTACCACCACAATCTACAACAATCTTCCCTACCAACACAATCTACAACAATCTTCCCTACCAACACAATCTACAACAATCTTCCCTACCACCACAATCTACAACAATCTTCCCTACCAACACAATCTACAACAATCTTCCCTACCAACACAATCTACAACAATCTTCCCTACCACCACAATCCCCTCCCCCCCCAAAACTACCACTGGAACCCTTTGATAAGGATCAGTGGCCCCGGAGCAAACAAGCCCAACCACCTTGTTTGTTAAGGTCGGTTGCCAACTTGCATGACCTGGATAATGACCCTTAATGACCCTTGCCGCCCTCGCACTAATCAACATTTAGATTTACTGAGACATACTTGTTGCTGACGAAGGGTTCCCGATCCAAGGAATTAGAGTCACATTACCTTTCCTCAATTCAACCCTTACTGCCTCCCATTTCTCGGGCGCTGTATGGCCCCTACGGATTTAACCCTTTATAATAATAATAATAGTAATACTACTACTACTACTACTACTACTACTAATAATAATAATAATAATAATAATAATAACGATGTTTCGGTCACTGAGCAATCCTAGAGGATATCCCCGTATCTTTCAAACCCATCCCCCTCTATCTTAATGATCCAAGAGAGAGAGAGAATCTCGCTGCCCATCCGCTCAGCACTATGTACGCAGAAGAAACAGTGCAGAGTGCAGCAGAAATGCCGACTGCAGCATCATACCAGTAGTGAAGATTTGAAGTCGATCAGACGAGGAGTTCACAAATGATCCCTTGAACACTGTGTTCCAGTTTCGTCAATACAAATGAACACCTGGCACCTTCAGAGCAGTAACTTGAAGCTTCAAGTGAAAGCTACCAGTTCTTGAAGGTTCGAGAACAACCAGGTCTTACCTGAAGCTTCAAGTAAGATGCACCAGGTGTCTGGTCACCACATAGAGAAGACCCGGGGCAGGACCCGTCCTGGTGAACCTACCTGTACACGTATCTGCTGACCCAAGTAGACCTGCTCGTGACTGTGTGAGCTAAACGTCGTCATTAAAGGATCTCATAATACTGCATCTCTGTCTATTCCATTGTGTCGGTATTTTATACCATTTATCTCCACAAAAAGTAAGTCATGGTGGCGGCTTTGAGGGGACTTGAGCTAGAGTTCGTCACGGCCACGCTGGCGGGAGATTCAACTGTAAATTCTTGCATTTGTGGTCACAGTGGTGGCCCATGCTAACCTCCCTATGGTGTGGTTGGATGAATGTAATTGTAGCCAGTCAGTCCAGTGGTTTGCGCACTGGCCTTGAGTTTTACGATTCACTCGCCATGGGTTCAGATCCCACCCGTTCTCTGGTTTGTTTGCATTCGTGTTTTTATGATTTCGTGAGTTAGTAGGGGAGTACAAACACATCGGCGCTAAAAGTTTGAAACCGACCAGAAGATGCATTCTCCATTTATGGGGTAAGGCCCAGCAACCCTGAAGTTTATTAACGGTGTTAGTAAATTGTGGCGAGGAGGAGGAAGGAGACGAGTAGGGCAAAACTGAGAGGAAGGGGTTTGAGGGGAAGGTAGTCTGACGGGAAGGAGTGTAAAGGGGAGGGGGAGAGGGGAATGGGGGGGGGGCTGCCCTAGGTACTACTACCACCAACACTAAACACATGGCTTTAGTAGAGGGGAGGCTTGGTCTGCAGTACTACCTCTCGTGCACCCATACCAACCACCACCACCACGATAGCCACCACTACCACCAACCGTGCGTCACTACACTCACAACACCTTCACTATATCGTATACTTTATTATGATTCAAAATAACCCATCAGGGCTCACAATCTACCATACTTCACAACACTACACAATACACCCCTTACCTGTGCACCACCACCTACATCACCACCACCACCTACATCACCACCTACACAAACATACATCAAGTCTACCATTAACCAGACACACCCTCGCGGTCACCAATATTTTCAACCATAAACAAAGGCGAGGAACGAAATTGAGAGGATGTTAGGTACAAGGACACAAGTGCAACTAATGGGACATTTTACTGTGGCAACATTTCACTCTCCAGGAGTTTTGTCAAGCCGTTATGTAAAGGCTTGACAAAGCTCCTGAAGAGCGAAACGTTGCCACAATAAAATGTCACATTAGTTGCACTTGTGCCTGTTTACCTAACATATTGTCGGCAATTCTACCAACATTAATACAATTTCGAGGCTGTGGAGGCGAGTGTAACAATACACACAACCAGCACATGGGAGAGAGAAGCTTACTACGACGTTTCGCTCCCACTTAGACCGAATAATCCACGTACAGGTCATTTGTGTGTCGTTCGAGTCACGGTATTGGGCCTTATTCTAAACAACCACTAAACTTGTAGCTAGTCATATATAGCAACTGGGGCCGAGATAAAACCAGGTAAATATATCACAGTGAGTGAATCTTGGAGCAAGGAGGAGGCTGGAGGTAACGGAGATGCTGCGTCTTAAGATGTGTGTGATGGGAGCATCATGCAGAGAATAAGGAGTGAGCAAATTAGCTGTGTTGACGTAAGAAGTATAACTTGAGAGAGTCGAGAACGTGTTTATGTAGTACTGATAGAAAGTGAGACAGATTGATTACACAGGTAATCACAGGGATGGGTGGCAGATGTTAGAGCTGAGGAAGACAGAGATGATACTGAGTGGCAGGTGTTTTAACACCCGCAAGATGCTGTATATGTGAATATTTTATATCTTCCCTAACACCACCCCTACAATTACCACCACTACCACCACAACCACCCCCACTTCAACTATCCTCTTTCTTACCACCACCACTACTTCCACTATCCTTTTCGCACCACAACCACAACTTCCACTATCATCTCTCGTACTACTACTACTACTACTATCACCACCACCACAAGCACTCCCACCTTCCCCAATGGAAATAAGTCACTGACTTTTTTGGGTTATCCCAGGTTCTCTACACATATGCTGCTATGTATGATAATCTATGTAACTGTATTTGTGTATACCTGAATAAACTTACTTACTTTACCACAAGCGAATAACAACCACCACACATCATCTTCACCGTTAGCATAACATCTCTGTACCAATCCTAAATCATTATCACCACCATACATCACCATCACAGTCACCTTATCACCACTATCACTCCACCACCACACTTCTAAGTGACGTGTTACAGTCAGTTTACGCTTTAAGTTACAGCAAAATACAAACACACAACCCTTGCACGAAGGATATATGTGCAAAACAACTACCGGGGGGAGTTGCATGATAGCTCTAGGCCTTGTGTTGAAAGTAGCCCCTAGTGTGGTTCCTAGTACACGACAGTGTTGAAGGTAGTTCCTGGTGCCAGCAACTGGCAGGACGTGCCAGGGTCTGGCAGGACCCTGGCAAGGAAGGATGTTCCAGGGTCTGGAAGGACGTGTCAGGGTCTGGAAGGACGTGCCAGAGTCTGGAAGGGCGTCCACCGGACATATACATCGGATGTGGTGTTGAGTTTCTGCGTCAGGATGTGGTGGGCGCGCCCAGTCTGACGCCGCTGCGCTCCTCGTGTTTTCCTTGTCTGTCACAGTGTCATCCTTCCTCCCTCGAGCAGGATATCACCGCTTGCTTGAGGATCCAACAGTAACGTTCACATGCTTGAGGATCCAGCAGTAACGTTCACATGCTTGAGGATCCAACAGTAACGTCCACATCCTTGAGGATCCAGCAGTAACGTTCACATGCTTGAGGATCCAACAGTAACGTTCACATGCTTGAGGATCCAACAGTAACGTTCACATCCTTGAGGATCCAGCAGTAACGTTCACATGCTTGAGGATCCAGCAGTAACGTTCACATGCCTGTGGATCCAAGATTCCGCCTCACGGTACATCATTCACCACCTGGACCACACTCACCACCTGGACCACACTCAGCACCTGGACCACACTCAGCACCTGGACCACACTCAGCACCTGGACCACACTCAGATGCTCTCATTAATCAGGAACTTGTCAAATTATACCCCTGGAGGGAGGTTCCTTGATACTGATGAGGGGCTCTTGATCAAGGGAATTCGATATGTGCTCCAATTCCCTGAATTAAACCTCAATTGCCTTCCAGTCACGGTATTGCCTTTTGGTCATCTGAGCGAGGCCTTCCGCTGGCTTACCCCTCCACCTCTTTAAAAATTATAGTTATGATTATAACTATTTAATTATCAAATACTTTGACTCGCGAAAACAGAATGAAAGAATCAGTTGAGTTGGTTGTTATGCGCGGCCCTTGACGCTTACTGCGTCAATGTTCGTCAGTCATCAATTATTGTCTCCTACCGTTGCCTTATTTGTAACGTATTGCCCTAGCTCGGTTGGTAGCGCACTCAGCCACACACTGAGTGTCCGTGATTCGATCCCCGGTACGCGTGGAAACACTGGGATGTATTTCCTTCAGATACCTGCTCTCACTGTTCACCTAGCAGTAACCAGGTACCTGAGTGCTACCCGACTGGTGTGGGTCGCATCCTCGGGAAAAAATTAACCTGTGTTGCCCGAAATGCTCCGAATAACCTGGGGCTTTCTATATAGCATGTCACTAATACGGTCTGTTTAAGTTGCATTATGTACTTGTAGAAATAAATATTATTATTATTATTATTATTATTATTATTATTATTATTCTCACTAGCGGACAGGTGGCGCAGTTTCATGGCTTCTCCAGTAAGCGACACCGGAGCTCCAGCGGTAATACCCATACGGCTCCTCGGGCTGTCGCTACCCTTAACCACAATCAACACTTCACACCATCACCTACTAGCTAACACTTGACTTAGTGTACACCCTGTCGTCAGTATACACCTCACTTAGTTTACACCCCGGCATCATTCTACAACCACAACATGAATTTCTAACCAATTCCACACCCACAGCACAAACTTCTGTTCGCAGATGACGTGAAGTTGATGAGAAGAATTAAATTGGACGAGGATGAGGCAGGACTGCAAAGAGACCTGGACAGGCTGGACATGTGGTCCAGCAACTGGCTTCTCGAATTCAATCCAGCCAAATGCAAAGTCATGAAGATTGGGGAGGGGCAAAGAAGACCGCAGACAGAGTATAGGCTAGGTGGACAAAGACTACAGACCTCACTCAGGGAGAAAGACCTTGGGGTGACCATAACACCGAGCACATCACCGGAGGCACACCTCAACCAAATAACCGCTGCAGCATACGGGCGCCTGGCAAACCTGAGAATAGCGTTCCGATACCTTAATAAGGAATCGTTCAAGACACTGTACACTGTGTATGTTAGGCCCATACTGGAGTATGCAGCACCAGTCTGGAACCCACACCTGGTCAAGCACGTCAAGAAGTTAGAGAAAGTACAAAGGTTTGCAACAAGGCTAGTCCCAGAGCTCAAGGGAATGTCGTACGAGGAAAGGTTAAGGGAAATCGGACTGACGATATTGGAGGACAGAAGGGTCAGGGGAGACATGATAACGACATACAAGATACTGCGGGGAATAGACAAGGTGGACAGAGATAGGATGTTCCAGAGAGGGGACACAGGGACAAGGGGTCACAACTGGAAACTGAAGACTCAGACGAGTCACAGGGACGTTAGGAAGTATTTCTTCAGTCATAGAGTTGTCAGCAAGTGGAATAGCCTAGCAAGTGAAGTAGTGGAGGCAGGAACCATACATAGTTTTAAGAAGAGGTATGACAAAGCTCAGGAAGCAGAGAGAGAGAGGATCCAGTAGCGATCAGTGAAGAGGCGGGGCCAGGAGCTGAGTCTCGACCCCTGCAACCACAATTAGGTGAGTACATGCAAAACAAAATTCTATCTACCCCCCACACCCACAACACCCATTTTTAACCACTCCCACAACACGAATTTCTAACCACTCCCACACCCACAATAATTCCTAACCACTTCTACAACACTAACTTCTAATCACACCCACAACATTAACAACTCCCACATCGACAACACAAGCTTCTGACCATCCCCACACCCACAACATTAATTTCTAACTACTCCCACATCCACAACACAACCTTCTGACCACTATCACACACACAACACAAACTTCTAACCACTCCCACAACACAAACTTCTAACCGCTCCTATAGCCACAACACAAACTTCTGACCACTCCCACAACACGAACTTCTAACCAATTCCCCAAAACTAACTTCCAACCATTCCCACACCCACAACACAAACTTCTAACCACTCCCACAACACAAACTTCAGACCACTCCCACATTTACAACACTAATTCCTAACCACAGTCACTACCGACCTCTCTACCATAACCAGCGCAACACTCGTATATGCATCACCACCACAACCTTGGTAACACTTATCTCTCCGCGCCTAGGCCTATCCCAATCAGTAGGCTTATATCTTTATCAGCCAATAAAGCGGACGCGCTTATCTCTGCTCATGACAAAATATTACAGCATCTGCGGAAGACAGTGACTGACAGGAAGGTCAGTCTGTCCCGGCTTGTTAACTGACAGACTAGTGACGGTATAGGGAGGGAGAGAAGGATAGAGGGGAGGAGGGAAGAGAGAGGAAGAGAGAAGAGAATATATCCCAGACTTTCAGGAACAAGCAAGAAAAATATCTCCCCGTCCGTTATATGACATCCCCCCCTTCTCCCCCCCCATCACCCCCTTGTCTACCTCCCCGGAGTGGGGAGGCTGGGTGGTTACCTCCCCCACAGGGGTGGGCGACTAGGTGAAAACCCTCTAACCTTCACGGTGGCTGAGTGGTGACACCATTCCCCCAGGGTGACTGGGTGGTGACCACCTCACCATCCTCCATGGGGTTTGAGTGGTGAACACCATTACCCCCCCCCAGGGCCAGGGTGGGTGGGTGGTTAACCCCCAGACCCCACACCCCTGGGGTAGCGTAGAGATGAGAATGACATAAGCACCAAAAATAGCCACAATGAATGACTTACCCACGCACTGGTACTGCCATACTCTCTGCTTCCTTGTTGACAATAACACTTAGCGCAATGAATGAAAGAACAAAGTGCGGTACAGGTAATGTACCTGTCCTGTACTTACTGAAGAACACAATACCGTGACTGGAACAATACACAACCCGCACATACGACCGTAACGTCATCGTAAGATATCCTCTCTCTCCTATGTGCGGGTTATTTGCGTATTGTTCCAGTCTGTACTCATGATGTCTGTGTACTCATCCATATGTGCTCACTGTGTGTACTCATCCATGTGCTCAATGTATGTACTCATCCATATGTGATTACTGCTAATACACTCATCCATTTGGGAATTCTGTGTACTCAACGGTGTGTACTCAGTGCACTTCTTTCTGGTTACAAGTGTAGGGTACCAGCTCCTGGCCCTGCCTTTTAATTGGCTGTGGCTAGGTTCACTCCCTCTTAGGTTCCTGGGCCCTGTCATACCTATTTTTCAAGCTCTGCACAGTGCCTGCCTTCAGCATTTCTTCCTCCAGGTCATTCCACTTGAGGTTGAATACTTCCTCACATCCCTTAACTTCTAACTGTACCCTTGTGTACCCGTTTCAGCCTCTCGAAGTCAATCACTGTCCAGCCTGTCAAATTCTCTTGGGTATTTTATACGCCGTTACCATGTCTACCTTACCTATATAAGTGTACGTGGTTCCAGGAGGTCACTGCTTTTACTGGGAACGTTTGAAGTTCCTTGACCTGTACTCCCTGGAACGCAGGCGAGGAAGATACATCACAACACCTGGAAAATCCTAGAGGGACTGGTTCCAAATCGGCACACAGAAGTCACTCCCTACAATAGCAAAAGACTCGACAAACAATGCAACATACCCCCCAGGGGTATATTGCATTGTATGTTGCATTGTTGCCCTGGGGCTGTGCTTCGTACGATGGCCTACGTGCGGCCAGCAGTAACAGCCTGGTTAATCAGGGCCTGATCCACTGCGACGCCTGGTCAAAGACTGGACCGCGGGGGCGCTGACCCCCAGAACACCCTCCAGGTATGTACAAGTTGAAGGATTTTAGTAATTTTTGTAGTTAAGCGTGTGACTCAACTAAAGCAGGTAGTGAAGGTTAGTTTTCTCTCTCTCACACACCTCCTCAATGGAAATACAGAGATCGTCATATATATATATATATATATATATATATATATATATATATATATATATATATATATATATATATATATATATATATATATATATATATATAATACGGGAGAACTATACTGCTAGCCTACTCCATACGCATTACATAATGAGAACAAGCTACCTATGGTTCCCTGTCATATTCCATCACACAGGATGGGTTTCTTAAAAGTTATAAGTCTGTTAGCCTAGGCTAACAGATGTCTTAAATGACATGGATCCAAACCAGTGCCTTGAAAGGATCAACTTCCTGGTAGCCGAAGCATGTTCTAGGCATATTCCCCTAAGAAAGAAGAAGAGCAGGAGTAAACTGGAGAGAAAAAGACGCTCCCTCTACAGAAGACGACGAAGAGTCACTGAGCTCCTCAGGAGTGCTAGAATATCTGATACACGAAAGGAGGTGCTGACCAGGGAAGTGGAAACTATCGAACTTAAGCTAAATGACTCTTACAGGACCCAGGAGAGGCAGGAGGAGCTTAAAGCTATTAGTGAAATTGAAAGAAATTCAAAATATTTCTTTTCATATGCCAAAAACAAGGCAAATACCACATCCAGTATCGGGCCCTTACTCAGACAGGATGGGACTTACACAGACGACAACAAGGAAATGAGTGAAACATTGAAATCCCAGTACGACTCTGTTTAGTGAACCACTAATCGGTCTGAGGATCGACGACCCAAATTTCTTCATGAATGAGCCTCAAAACTCCATAAATGTATGCCAGATTTCCGACATTACCCTAACTCCGATAGATTTCGAAAAAGCCATTGACAACATGCCTATGCACTCAGCCCCGGGCCCAGACTCGTGGAACTCTGTTTTCATTAAGAACTGCAAGAAACCCCTCTCGCATGCCCTAAGTACACTATGGAGGAGGAGCTTGGACATGGGTGAAATTCCAGTCACTTAAAACAACGGATATAGCCCCACTCCATAAGGTGGCAGCAAAGCATTAGCTAAGAACTATAGACCAATAGCTCTGACGTCCCACATCATAAAAATCTTTGAAAGAGTGCTAAGAAGCAGGATTGCAAATCACCTGGATTCCCAAAATCTGCACAATCCAGGGCAATATGGGTTCAGGGCAGGTCGCTCCTGCCTCTCACAACTACTGGATCACTATGACATGGCCTTGGATGCACTGGAAGAAAATCAGAATGCAGATGTAATATACACAGACTTTGCAAAAGCATTTGACAAATGCGATCATGGCGTAATAGCCCATAAAATACGTGCTAAAGGAATAACTGGGAAAGTGGGGAGATGGATCTTCAACTTCCTAACAAATCGAACACAAAGAGTAGTGGTCAACAGAGTTAAATCGGAGGCTGCCATAGTGAAGAGCTCTGTTCCACAAGGCACAGTACTCGCCCCCATCATATTCCTTATCCTCATATCAGACATAAACAGAGATATACACCACAGCACCGTATCATCCTTTGCGGATGATACTAGGATCTGCATGAGGCTGTCATCTGCTGAGGACGCGGTTAACCTCCAAGAAGATATAAACAAAGTTTTCCAGTGGGCAACGGTAAACAATATGAAGTTCAATGAGGACAAATTCCAACTACTCCGTTATGGAAAACTGGAGGAGATAATAACTAGAACAGAGTATACTACTGACTCCGGCCATACAATAGAGCGGAAAAATAATGTAAGGGACCTGGGAGTAGTAATGTCTGAGGATCTCACTTTCAAGGATCACAACAGTGCCACGATCGCACGTGCAAAGAAAATGATAGGATGGATAATGAGAACTTTCAAAACGAGAGATGCCAAGCCAATGATGATCCTTTTCAAATCACTTGTTCTCTCTAGGCTGGAATACTGCTGTACATTAACATCTCCATTCAAAGCAGGTGAAATCGCAGATCTAGAGAGTGTACAGAGATCCTTTACTGCACGTATAAGTTCTGTCAAGCACCTTAACTACTGGGAACGCTTGGAAGCACTTGACTTGTACTCGTTGGAACGCAGGAGGGAGAGATATATCATAATCTACACTTGGAAAATCTTGGAAGGAATGGTCCCAAATCTGCACACATAAATCACTCCCTACGAAAGTAAAAGACTGGGCAGGCGATGCAAAATGCCCCCAATAAAAAGTAGGGGCGCCATTGGTACACTAAGAGAAAACACCATAAGTGTCCGGGGCCCAAAACTGTTCAACAGCCTCCCATCAAGCATTAGGGGAATTGCCAATAAACCCCTGGCTGCCTTCAAGAGAGAGCTGGACAGATACCTAAAGTCAGTGCCGGATCAGCCGGGCTGTGGCTCGTACGTTGGACTGCGTGCGGCCAGCAGTAACAGCCTAGTTGATCAGGCCCTGATCCATCGGGAGGCCTGGTCGTGGACCGGGCCGCGGGGGCGTTGATCCTCGGAATAACCTCCAGGTAACCTCCAGGTAGGCATTAACAGTTACGATTGGTAGAGAGAGAGAGAGAGAGAGAGAGAGAGAGAGAGAGAGAGAGAGAGAGAGAGAGAGAGAGAGAGAGAGAGAGAGAGAGAGAGAGAGAGAGAGAAATGGTTGCAATTACACAAAGTCAAAAATCTTTAAGTCATATAATTTTAATTAATTTATTACCGTTGATGTATGACACTCTTGTTTTATAGGGTAGTTAGAGACTGCTTCAAACACCTGTGTGTGTGTGTGTGTGTGTGCCTGCACTCAAGAGTAAACATGAGTGTTTTCTTACGTGTAAACCAGTGGCTATAAATGATCTGGTACACACGCCGCCTTCCTTCCTGGCTACATTTAGCCTAGCTCGTCTTCAACATTAAAAACGTGAGCAAGGTTCTCTTAAAACTATCATTACTGATTATTATTATCTCAAGCACATGTACTTGTTATGAGTGAGAGGAGAGACTCGGCTTGTAAGGATAAACAGCAGCATAAAGTTTACAGATGACGCTAAATTAGGCAGTCAAATAACGCCCGACCACAACATTCAGGGCTCTCCATGTTATCACGTAGTTTACTAATGTCCACATCACAAATTATTTGACGGCCTATTTTATTGTCATCGGCAAACTTACTTAAGTCGCTATGTATTTCCCCATCAGTGCCGTTTACGTGCAATGTGAACAACAAAGGGTCCCAGTACTGACTCCTGCGGCACACCACTCGCAACAAGTCCCCCACTCCGATTTCTCCCCATTAATGCAAACTCTCTGTTGTCTATAGGTCAGCCGCACCTCGACCCAGGAGATAATTTCTCCTGTTCCATGTACCGCTACTTTATTAATCAGTTTCATGTGTGGAGCTTCATCAAATTCTTTACTGAAGTCCATATACATAATGTATTATTTATCTTGGCCTACCGCCTCCAATAATTTAGTGAATAATTTAGTAATGCACAAACAGCCCGTGTATAGGAGAAACCTCATAACGACGTTTCGGTCCCACTTGGACCATTAACTAGTCACACTAACACGAAGGTAAGGAGGCCACTGTCATAAGGTTTCTCTCTTCTATGTACGGGTTATGTATATTCCAGTCACGATATTGTGCCTTTGTGTTCCTTACAGGTTAGTAAATTCGTACGGCAAGAACGCACTTTAGTAAAACGCTGCTGAGATTCGTTAATCAATTTATATCTTTCGAGAATGTGAACATTCATCACTGGTGCTGCCTGAATGTGTTGCCTGGAGAATCAGGTGTCGGGTATAAACAGTCACTTAAGGCAGTGTGTTTACATCGTGATTTATATTCATAAATCATAATAATAATATCGCGTCACCTTGCAGGTGGTTGGTATCCCACGCGCCTAGTATACCTATGGTATACCTTTTATTTGTTTCGAGAGTTTTTCTTTTCCCAGAGCCGTCCTGGGCCAGGCTTGTCTGGTGCTTTCCTGGTCAACTAGGCTGTTGCCGCTGGCGGCCCGCTGACCTATATATCCATCACAGCCTGGTTGATCTAGCACGTGTTGAAGGTGCTTGTTCCAACAGTGTGGCTGGAACCCTTGTTAAGTTTGAAGCCTGTCCACCGAACGTCGATTGACTAACATCAACAATAAAAAAAAAGATTACAGTATTTTTGACTGGTGGTGAACGGGTGACACGCAGCCTTAATGACCCTCGTGTAGTCGATAGGCTTTCAACTCCCATTAACCAACGGTAACTGGATGACGTTTCGGTCAGTCCTGGACCATCATCTTGAAGGTTGGATCCCCCCCACCCGTGGCCAGGTCCCGGACCATGGCTCTACACGTGTGTGGGCATTGTCTGTACACTACTAAACTAACATGGCGGACACACAAGGGAACAAAGTAGAAAAACAATGAAAGACAAAAACGAGAACGATAAGATGAAACAAGGACAACAATGAAGGAATGAATAAACAAGCCGTAAAAATATAAACAAAAATAAACCAGTAACTAAAAAAGCGAGAACTCTAACACGAAGAAAAACAATTAACAAATTAAGAAAAACGAGAACAATAACAAGCACGACAAAATGAGAGCATGAAAAAAAAAGAAAAAGCATGACAATATGAAATAAGGAATGAGAGTAGAGAGAGCAACATACACTGGTGTGGTGTGTGCGAGACAGCGCCAGCTTAAAATACACCAAACTGGGCGACTTCAATGGTCAAATTGCGAGAAGTCGGCCATCTACAATCACCACATAACACCACGGTCTTATTATGTGGACTGAAGGAACATAACACATGCCTCTTAAGCAGTAACAGCCTTGTTGATCAGGCCCTGATCCACCGAGAGGCCTGGTCGTGGACCGGGCCGCGGGGCGCTGATACCCAAAATACCCTCCAGGTAGACAACACTCATAACACCACCTCATAAGAACTCTCAAACACTTAATCTTACAATGTTGACAAGTATTATGACCAGCGTCCACATGTGTGTGTATACATACATGTACATTCTGTCTCATCAAGACGTAAGATGAGAGATCAGTATAAGAAGCGTTTACTTACATGTAAGATGGGTGGTAATCCAAATGGCTGGAATATTCAAATGGATTCAGTAAATATTTCCTTTAAAATCAAGGACTGGTGTGTATGAGGTTACCTGGAGGTTATTCCGGGGATCAACGCCCCCGCGGCCCGGTCCATGACCAGGCCTCCCGATGGATCAGGGCCTGATCAACTAGGCTGTTACTGCTGGCCGCACGCAGTCCAACGTACGAGCCACATTATTATTATTATTATAATCAAGGGGGAAGCGCTAAACCCGGAGGATTATACAGCGCCTGGGGGGGATGTGGAAGGCATTCAGGCTTAATTCAGGGAACTGGAGCACAGATCCAATTCCCTAAATCAAGAGCCCCTCACCAACATCAAGGAACCTTCCTTGAGGGGCCGTACGAGCCACAGCCCGGCTGATCCGGCACTGACTTTAGGTATCTGTCCAGCTCTCTCTTGAAGGCAGCCAGGGGTTTATTGGCAATTCCCCTAATGCTTGATGGGAGGCTGTTGAACAGTTTTGGGCCCCGGACACTTACGGTGTTTTCCCTTAGTGTACCAATGGCGTCCCTACTTTTTATTGGGGGCATTTTGCATCGCCTGCCCAGTCTTTTACTTTCGTAGGGAGTGATTTCTGTGTGCAGATTTGGGACCATTCCTTCCAAGATTTTCCAAGTGTAGATTATGATATATCTCTCCCTCCTGCGTTCCAACGAGTACAAGTCAAGTGCTTCCAAGCGTTCCCAGTAGTTAAGGTGCTTGACAGAACTTATACGTGCAGTAAAGGATCTCTGTACACTCTCTAGATCTGCGATTTCACCTGCTTTGAATGGAGAAGTTAATGTACAGCAGTACATTGAGACAGGCTAAGCTACGGGAGATTCCTTGAACTAGCAACAACTTAACAGGTTAGACATTATTTTTTTTCCCGCAGGTAGCTGTTCCATTCCTATTTTGGCGAGCTCGTACATAAAATATTTTGAGTCCATATAATTTCCCCATACCTGTGACCGTTTTCGAGGGTTCTTCTATCTTTGCGGCCCGGCCTGGGGCCAGGCTTTCCAGGTGCAGCCTAATAGTATGCTGCACTTTAGCAATAAATTTTTAACGTCTGGAATGAAAATTGCTGGAATATTAATAATTTCTACATACTGGATAATTTGGACCACTGCATCAAATTTAAAAAGGAATGGCGTACTGCCTTTTTGGGATATCCTCTCATTATTTGAAGTACTGCGTCTGGAATTTAAAATACAATCTCTAACAATCGTAGCAGAAAGGAGGACCAGGAGGCACAAGATAATCACGTAACTTACACAGGGTACTAGGCAGTAGTGAATTATCATGGGGAGCGCTAAACCCGTATGATTATTATAATCATGGGGAGCACTAAACCCGTAGGATTATACAGAGCCTGTGGGGGGAATGGAAGGTATTTTGGCTCAATTCAGGGAACTGGAGCACAGATCCAGTTCCCTAGATCAAGAGCCCTCACCAGCGTCAAGGAACCTTCCTTGAAGGGGAGGGGGGGACAGTGGTGGAAGAGACAGGACACATTCAAGGCAGCTTAATGTTGAAAATGGTACAAATTACCGACAAGTTGATGAGTAAGACACATGTACAACAGTTGGGTATCTTTACCGTTGAAACGTTTCACCTACACAGTAGGCTTCTTCAGTCAAATATAGAGGCAGCAGGTGTAGTGAATGAAGATGTATACATCAAGGCAGCTTATTATTATTATAATCAAAAAGAAGCGCTAAGCCACAAGTCAAGGCAGCTTAATTAATACACAGACGTTATATAATACACATTCAGCCTCGGGTTAGGTAGTGGCACAAACTAAAGAGGACGAAGCATACACCAAGAAGAATAGCTATGACTGGTCTCTGGAGGTCAGGAATCCATAAAGTATTAAAGTGGTGCCAGAAGCTATCCCTCGACCCCTACAAACTATGTGAATACAACTAGGCGTGGAGCACACTGTACACAATAGGATCAACTTAGAGTAGGCAGCACCAGAGTGGAGCCCCATCCTTATGAAGCACCTTAACAAACTTGTGAACATACAAAGGTCTACAATCAGATTAGTTCCAGAGCTGAAGGGTTTAAACTATGAGGAGAGATTAAAGGAACAGAGCCTAACAACTCTGAAAGAGAGAGGACTAGAAGAGGCAATCACGACATATTGAAATGCAAGACCTAAGAACAGGAACGTTAGGGTATATATTTACATTCTTAAGGAAGTGTAACTAACTGGACGTAGAAATTTTTGGAGTCACGGTGAATACACAGTTTTCACAGTAGTCTCAAGACACCAGACACTAGTAATAATAACAATAATAATATTTTATTTCAGCATGATACAATGTTTGTACATAGATGGGTGACATTTAGTTACGTATACTGAAAGCCCCATAGTTATGCTGATCATTTCGCGCAAGCTTAAAGCCTAACTTAAAAACTACAATGGCAATAACGAATTAATTGATTATATATAAAGGACATTAAGAGTTAATATACAGCAAAATTAAGAATTAGAAGGAAAACAAACAAGTAGTCAATTATTACGTAAGGTCAACGCAGTTAAAGAGGAGGGGGCCATGCCTTAACTCTCACCAACACAAGTCGGTGAGAACATAAGCACACAATGACCACCAGATATGGCCCAAAATAAGGTATCAGACCACCCGACGAGCAGACTACAAACGATAACCCACCCACCCACCAACCCACCCTGCCCACCCGTGAAAGGAAACCCTACCCACCCTGAAGTGTACCACAACCCACCATCAAGAAGCCATCCACAGATCCTACCGTGATAGAATTCATCCCCTGTTGAGAAGGTACACACGGCTTTATACAGGCTGAGGGAGAGAGAGGGAGGCGAAGTTAATAAGAAGTGTCTTTCTTGTATCCTTTACTGTGTAACTTTAACCTTTCCTCCTCATCTTGTGTGTCCCCCCGCCCGTCTAATGTGTTTCTGTGCCCACTATGTAACTATCATAATTATAGAGTACCAGCACACTGCTGATGCATCTAAGTTTACTTCATAAAAACACAGTATCGCCTGTCTTCACTGAATTCTAAACTCTACATTACAGCCATCTACTGAGATGCAGATTATTATTGTCACCAGTGTAATATTTGTGTAATATACATACTATACTAGCAACATTTAGAAGCAGGCTCCCTGGCAGACAACACAACGTGGCTCAACTACTCACGTATTCCACTGTTGACAATTATTATTACTATTATCGTGGAGAAATGCTAACCTCATAGAGGTTATATACATCGATTGGGAAACGGAAGGTAATCAGGTCTGAGCTAGGAAAGGGTAATTTTATTTGTGTCAAGGGCCCTCCCTTTCAGCAGTATAAAGGCAGTTCCCTCTTGAAGTCTGAGATATATATAAGGGAAGGCAGCCGCGTTCCCTTGTGTCAACTGTCTCTGTTCCAACACAAACATCCTCTAAAAGAGGAGCTACAAGTTCTACCTTTTAGATCTAACACAAGATTACCTGGCTTCTAGTTTCACATTCAAAACTCAATATATTTGTAGAATTATCTACCGATAAATACAGATTTATCCGCCTACGAAAAGCATGGTTTACGGGGGAAGGATTCTAATCCACTTTCCCAAAGTATAAGTCGACTCTCTCTCTCTCATTATAAATATATATATATATATATATATATATATATATATATATATATATATATATATATATATATATATATATGTCGTGCCGAATAGGCAGAACTTGCGATTTTGGCTTAAATAGCAACGCTCATCTTGCCATATAGGACAAGTGAAAATTTGTGTATGCAATAATTTCGCCAAAATCATTCTGAACCTAACGAAAAAAATATATTTCACTGTGTTTACTTAGTATTAAATTATTGTAAACGTATCTAAAATATATTTAGTTGGGTTAGGCTAAAACAAATTGTTCTTGTAATAATAAGGTTAGGTAAGTTTTATAAGATTCTTTTGGTGCAAAATTATAAATTTTTACATTAATATTAATGAAAAAAATATGTCTTTAAACGTATAAGAGAAAATTTCAGAAAGGACTTAATTTTAAATGAGTTCTTGCTAATTGACCAGTTTTACATATTCGGCACGACATATATATATATATATATATATATATATATATATATATATATATATATATATATATATATATATATATATATATATATATATATATAATATATATATATATATATATATATGAGAGAGAGAGAGAGAAATATCAGTCACCAAGATTCGAACCCACTACAGGAAGACTGGCAAGATTCCCAAGTGACGCTCTTCTCCACTCGGCCACAAATGCCACATAAGCTGGGCAGCCTGGTTTACAAGCCATGTTTCTTCCCAGCCTGGGCACATCAATGGGCCTCAGACATGGCTTCAAGCCATTTCAATCTCCTCCTGTGTTCTGACCTCACAAGCGATTTTTATTTTAACGCACCACGCAAACGGGTATATACAGACAAAGCTCGCAGTCATCAGGATTCGAACCCACTACAGGAAGACTAGCAAGGTTCCCAAGTGATGCTCTTCTCTACTCAGCCACTCATATATGTCATATATTAAGTCGAGATTATTACTATACTTATATGGAAACTCTAAACCCGCAAGGGTCGCATAGCTCACGTTATCGTCCCGTCAAATGAGTGTGAGATGGGAACCTGTTGTTTAGCTCACTGCTGATCTTGTGTCTGTCTCACGAACACGTAAAAAAGACAAGTAAATCTTATATACTTCTACTTACATTCAGTGTATACATACCTTTAATATATCTAATGGTTATAATCATAGCCATATTTTTTAAAGGTATGGAGCGGTAAGCCAGCGGAAGGCCTCGGTCAGATGACCAAAAACTCCAGTTACGGGTCATCATATAACTAATACCCGCCTCAGGAAACACTTGTCCTGTTTCCTGACAAACCTTACCTAACCTAACAAACCTTTACTTTTCCGTTTTTCGTAATGGTTTCGTAATAGTTGCACCCTAGTAGCCATGGTCTGAGACCAGACCACGAGGATATTATATTCAGAACTAAACGCTAAACCCACAAGGGTCATACAGCGCTGCATGAGATACTAGACGAACAGCTCAGTTGCATCAAGTCAACTAAGGCCATATATCCACCCAGAAGTATGGGGTGAAACCGGTTCCTTTTCATAATAAAGTTTGGTGAGGGTAGTGGAGACTGCATAATAGAAGGTGGTGGCGGTGGCAGACGATGCCAAATTGTTATTTGATAAGGCGCTAACTACACGCACTCAGCCACCTACACCTAACTTATAATTATCTCTCCTTATGGTGCTGATTGCAAATGGAAACCACTCCATAAAGCCTCTGAAAATGGAAGCAACTAGGCGAAACCTTTTAATACTAGAGTCTGGCCATTGTCTAAATCCTGTTTAGACTCCTATTATTATTGAGAAGTAGTAAACCCATAAGCATCATAGTCATTGGGGTGACGTCAGTTTCATAGATGAAGCATCGATCATGAGCATCAGAGCACCAACCACTCTTGAAGGATCCAACTCTTCGTAGGTTTTAGTCGCATCATAAATACTGCTCCTCCTGTTGCTCATGTATACAGTAGGTAATGTGGAAACATTATAACCTGGATATTTAACACGTTCAGTCAAAAATACACTGCTAGATCAGAAAGTATAAGATGCAGTTCAATGCAGACAATCCTATGGAACCTATAAGCTAAATAATGTAGATCTTAGTCAAAAAGAATGCGAAAAGGGGTGTAGGAATTCTGGTTAGCAGAAATTTAAAGCCAAGACAGCAGTGCATAAAAGTTGGCAATAAGGCTAATGGAATTCTTGGCTTCATATCAAGAAGTATAAATATCTCAACTTTATATACTTCTGGTTAGACCTCATTTGAATTATGCTGCTCATGTCTGGTCTCCATTATTACAGGTTGAACGTACATGCGCTGGAAAATATACAGAGAAGGATGACGAAGTTGGTGCCATGTATTTGAATCCTTTCCTACGAAAAATAGGCTGAATGCGGCATTGAACTTGCACTCTCTGGAAAGCCGTAGAATAAGGGGGGATTTAACTGAAGTAATAAACGGAAAATAAGAATAAATAAGGGTAATATAAATAGCGTGCTGAAAGTATCTAATCAAGACAGGACTCGGAGCAGTGGAATAAAGTTAGAGAAATTTAGATTTAGAAAGGATATTGGGAAGTACTGGTTTGGCAATAGAGTTGTAGATGAATGGAACAAACTCCCAGGTACCGTCATTGAAGACCTTTGAGTAGCTTTAAATATAGGCTAGACAGATGCATGGATGGATGTGAAGTGCGAGTTAGACCTGCCTAGCATGGGCCAGTAGACATGCTGCAGTGTTGTCTGTTCTTACGTTGTTTCCGTCCATCCTGCTCCATTATCAAGGACGAGTCAAAACGTCAAAAGTTTCCTCCACGAATCGCGGATCGGTAGGAAGATATGCATTAGTGTATAGGAAGGCGGAGAGGCGGCGAGGAAGGGGTGACTGTGTTCACTAGGTTAGCACTTGGCTCTGCCTCAACATCTCCTTACGGAAGGGAATGTTAAGTTAGGCTCCACTTGCTCTCTCTCTCTCTCTCTCTCTCACTACCATTCACTTTTGGCGCTAGCGAGAAGCACTTCTTAAAGAACATTAACCATGTGTTGATGAAATTACCTACCACAACCGTCAGTTATGTTGTACTGTTTAGTTACTAAGTGACGTTGTTTGGTTAATAAACATACTAATGATCTAAAGATTTATCATTCACTGTCATTTTCTGTTACAAGATATATCTCAGGCTGAGTTGCAGTCTTCCTTTAAGGGAGTTCTTTATTATTACAATCAAAACTAAGAGCTAAACCCAGGGGGTTCCTTGATGATGACGAAGTTGGGTTTATGATCCAAGGATTTGAAGCTATCCTTCCCTGAATCAACCCTGATTACCTCCCATTCTTCAGGCGCTTCCCCATAAATCTAATAAGAATGAGGCGTTACAATCTTTGATACACTAGTTTTGTGTCTGCATCACTGATTAACAAGGCTGTTTTTGTCTTAAGTTTCTAAATTGATAGTGTTATGGTAGCGAAGTTCATTATTTTCAGCATACTGAAGTATAATCCATACAGTCAAGTCGTAATGAGCGACAGTCAGTGAACAGACAGAAGAATGGACGGAGACTAACCATAGTCCATGCATACAAGACCAACACTAGCCACTCATCCACGGAGCTTACAATTAGTTCCGTGGCTGAGTGGTTACAGCGTTGGGCTTGCTATATGCATGGGCCACGGTTCGAGTTTCCATCCATTCTTCTGTTTTTTCAATGATGGTCGTTCATTAAGACTTACCTTGGATACTGAAGTATATTTTTATTTGAATCTTTAATTTACAGGCTAAAAGCCGTCATCCGAACTCATTTCAAAGCTTAGTCCTAACTAAAAGTACTACCCCTCCCCTTGAGAAAGCTACCCACAACACTTGGCTAATACCTTACCAAGGGCAAGAGATGTAAGAAAATATGCCAAGTGTCACCCGCCCCAGCAATGAGCTCAGGTACTTCAATTGTGAGCTGGTGCTACCACCGAGCCGTCAGCTACCCTAATGTAAAACTTGTTTAACCATTAAAGAAGTCACTTTTATTAATGGTTCAGAAAGGGCAAAATAGGCGTTTAGAGATCCCTTATTGGCTAAGGTGTTGGTATTCATTCGTCAGGGAACAGGTAAATGTCTCCTGATAACCCGCTTAATGAGTAAGAAAGAGGCAGTTTACCGATGCTATATACCAATGGTTAAGCATCCACTGGAAAATAAAGTTTCTGACTTTTTTGGGGCTATCCTAGGTAATCAGCACACGTTACTAGGTATGATAATTGTACTTATGTGTACCTGTACCTAAATACACTTACTAACAGAACTAAAAGCCTCCCACTCTATTTAAAAAAACAAACAAACAAAGGATTGTCGCAGACGCCTAGGAGGAAAAGAGAGCAAAGAAGATACAAAGATACCTTTTTAGATAGCAAAAAAATTATGTACAGGACTAAACTTTATGCAGAAACTTTTCACAAAAATAGTCATGTTGGGTCCCATTGGCGAGTTAGGTGGGGATGGGATACGACTTCCTTTCCCCTACCAATAATGGCTGCGTTATTAATCAAAGTTTCACGAGTCCACGATTTTGCAATAAATTAGCTGGCAACTCTTTAAAGTAATGTGCTTTATTCAAACTAGGAGTGATAAATAGTGTTCCCATCTATTTTCAGACCGCCGGGGCAAATCTCCATGTAAATGAGCTCAACAAACTGCCGGTAGTAATGCAGACAACTAGCGACGCCAGATCCCAGTCTCTACTCACTAAAACTACAACATACACGTTAAAGAATTACCTTTGATAAGTTTGTTCCCTATCTTTCTCACGCTAAGAAAAACTCGAGAGGGGTGGGGGGAATCAGTCTGTCCTAATCCTTAATCCACGACTCGGAGAAAAAACATAATAACACTATTATAAATAACTCGGGAAAGAGTAAGAATCCACCAGTGGCAAGGCTATTCTAAAGTTAAGAAGCGTTGTTTGGCTTGGTAACTTGAATTTCAGACTATCTTGCTTCCGGTCCAATCCTGTCCATTGCTAGGGTTAATAATATTACATAATCTGTACACAATACACAATAATAATCTGTATTTCTGTATATGATACAACTGATGCAAATTTAAGTCAGGTTTGCTTAAGATATCAATCAAATTTAACCAATTAAAACATACAATAATACCAACACATGTATTGCAAAAAAAAAGACTAAAAATAATATAATCAAATTAGACGCTGAATTCGAAAAAAGGACTAGACGATGTTTTTGCAGAGCGAACAGAAAACGGTGACCAGTTGAGAAAACTGAGATGGGCTGAGAAATTATTATTATTATAATCAAGGGGGAAGCGCTAAACCCGGAGGATTATACAGCGCCTGGGGGGGGATGTGGAAAGCATTCAGGCTTAATTCGGGGAACTGGAGCACAGATCTAATTCCCTAAATCAAGAGCCCCTCACCAACATCAAGGAACCTTCCTTGAGGGGTGGGCTGAGAAAGCATGAAATAAAACATCAAGTTCACATTTTACTGTCGTAGTTTCTTTACAGACGGTTTTGATTAGAAGTAAAATATTCGACGTTTGCCTTGGAGGCTGAGCTTCAAGGTAAAGTACTCAGATCTATAAAAACATCCGAAGTCCGTCACTCTGAAAGCCTTATGTCACCAAGAACTCAAACTGTCAACTCCAGTTCCATGGTCATGTAATGATGGAAATTTATGTGACACTTGAAATTGCCCTCGATCAACGTGGTTACTGTGGAGATGCGGGAATGCGGGCTGCAAATAAAACAGTTTACTAGACCAGATGGGCAGCCAAGAGTACAGATCTAAGGACGAGACTGAAGTGTTAACCCGTGATTTACCTGTGACCTGTTTCAAGAGCTACTCTCGCGGCCCGGCCTGGGATCAGGCCTCCCTGTTGATTGCTTGGTCAACTAGGCTGTTGGTGTTGGCGGCTCGCTGGCCCACATATCCTTGAAAGTATGGTTGACTTGTCACACCGCTGAGGCAGTGATCCAGTTCCATCTTGAATGCTTCCCACACTTGTTTCTAATAGCAGGTAGCAGGTTGAAAAGTAGAGGCCTGCGGATGTTAACAATTCTTTCTGTCCCCATTGCATCCCTGCTTTTCCATTTATTATACATTTCCTCCCACATCTCTCACTCCGGTACGTTATGGTAGAGTGCACATTTGAGACCAAGCCTTCCAGTATCTTTTAAAGCTCTCGCTTCATCTCAAGGAAGGTTCCTTGATGCTGGTGAGGGGCTCTTGATCTAGGGAATTGGATCTGTGCTCCAGTTCACTGAATTAAACCTGAATACCTTCCACATCCCACACAAGCGCTGTATAATCCTACAGGATAATAAAATAATATAGCTCTCGCTTTAGTCAGGTTGAAATCACAGTGGGTAACTAGTACCGACAAATGAATAAAAGATACAACTTATACCAGTAGCCTCTAGTTCACCTGTGGTCTCTTCCGGAGGTCACCTCTCACAGAGCTTCTTCAACATACAAGAGAAGCTCCTGGTGAGCGAAACGTTTCCTAACAAAAAGTTCCCCATATGATCTATATGTGTCGTTATACATTTAAGTTCATATATGATTTTAGACTATTATGCAGTTATGTAAATGAACACATTTTGAAACTAATGTAACATTTTATTGTGGCAACGTTTCGCTCTCCAGGAGCGAAACTTGACAAGGCTCCAGGAGAGCGAAACGTTACAATAAAATGTCACATTAGCTGCATCTGTGTCCAATTACCTAACATTATGTCGGTACTGCTAACATTATTACTAATATGGTTATACAATGATGTGAAACGCAAAATTGTTAGAAACATACATTTAGAGATAAATTATATAAATTTAACCTAGAATAACACAAAACAGTAACATTTCCGAAGTTCGAATAAAAATAGATGTAGTTATGACAAACAACAGAATACAGACATACGGGTAAATACCCAGGCACACGCCAAGACACTGGTCATCAACACACTTCCATATTCAGTTACCGACACATTCCAGGTGGTCTCATTATCCACAGAGAGTATGCCGACTACATACATGCTACTCGCTTGGACTGCGTTAATAATGATAAAAGACTGTACAAGCTCTTCTAAACATGCGATGCCCTGGATAAAATGGCGTATTGCAGGTATGTAGACCAAGGCATTACTTTGACAAGCTTTTAGGTGGAGTTTCGCTATGTGGAACTTTGTCCCAATAAACAGTTTGTTTTGCAGCTTATCTTTCTCTGTATATGATGCTTTGCTCATCGTAAGACCAATGGAAATAAGTGACTTTTTTTGGTTATCCTAGGTAATTTATGTATATGATACTCTGCTTAACAATTCGCAGACGGGCGAAATTTTAACAATCCCTCAGCCCACAGCAGGATTCGAATCTGCACACTCCGCACCAAAGCGTGACACAGTACTCTGATACAGCGTGCAGGTTCGAATCCTGCTGTGTACCGAGAGATATGTAACTATGTATGATAACTTAAGTAACTGTATTTATGTGTACCTGTACCTAAATAAACTTACTTAGCAGTTCAGTGGTAGGGCTTTTGGATTACAAATCAAGGACCGGTTCAATACGGGAAGGGGGGCGGGGTGAATAGGGGCATGGGGAAAGGCGAGACGTATTTGGCCACAAGAGGCGCATTATTAACTTCGAGTGCTTGCGTTTTCTGGCGACCGCTTAAAAAAAAAAAAAAGTTATAAGATGTCCTGTTGGGTGCTAGCAGACTGCTGTGGATGGCATCCTGAAGAGGACCGATTTACCCCAATGGAAATATGCCTCACTGTTTGGCTTTCTTGGGTGGTTTATCCCTGGGTTACAACCCTCCAGGGTCAATAATTAAAAATATTCTTCATCTTCACAAAGTTATATGTTAGTGACAAGGTCAAAGTCAATACGTATCTGAAAATAATATATTTGAAGTACGGTGCCTGTTGCCCCTTATTTTTTCTAGGTGGCTAGGCCAAGGCTGAATTATTATTAAATTCTAAATCAATGGCCAAACTTTCATGGATCATAGAGACAGGGTAAATAGTGTTATTTAAATATTTCTAAATGCTCCAATTCGCAACAAAGGCATATGAAAAGCTAAATTTATATACACTAAGTGAATGTGACTGACCTGACTAGGTCAAGGCATTGGCTTGTGGGAGAATAGGACCTGCCTCGCATGGGCCAATAGGCCTACTGCAGTGTTTCTTCTTATGAAAATATTTCAGTTCAAAAAAATCGCTAGTATGGTTGACAGATAAAGCTTACATGAATTAATAGATTACACATTTAATTCTCAAAGTAAAACATTACAGCGCCTGGGGGAAGAGGAGGCAATAAGGTTTGATCCAAGGAAAAGGAGGACAGGTTCAATTCCTTGCATCAAGAGCCCCTCAAAGGCATCAAGGGGCCTCCTCGAGGAGGATAAGGCCACACAACAGTCCTTTCCTGACTACAAATTCACTGTGAATTATGCATGAGCTGGTGGTGCTATTTTATTTGTTACAAGAAACGGTTAAATTTCTCTTGACACGGGTCTGAGTCATGTGATACCCGCTTGGTGAGGCTTTGGTCATCTGACCAAGGCCTTCCACTGGTTTATTACCCCCCCCCCCCGAAAAATAAGTATCAGCTAATATGATGCAATAACCAAGGTCTTTCGGTGGGTTATCTCCCCCCCCCTGAAAAATATCACTCAAGATGTGATAACCAAGGCTTTTCATCTTATGTAAAAGACAAAGGACATCATTTAGAGGATGGATATGGGGTGGCCTCGCATGGGCCAGTAGGCCTGCTTCAGTGTTCTTTCTTTCTTATGTTGTTAGGTAAGACACATATGAACATTAAAATGGTATAAAATACCGACAGATTGTTAGGTAAGACACATATGCAACAGTTAGGTATCTTTATTTTGAAACGTTTCGCCTACACAGTAGGCTTCTTCAGTCGAGTACAGAAAAGTTGATAGAAGCAGAAGATACTTGAAGACGATGTAATCAGTCCATCACCCTTAAAGTTTTGAGGTGGTCAGTCCCTCAGTCTGTACTCGACTGAAGAAGCCTACTGTGTAGGCGAAACGTTTCAAAATAAAGATACCTAACTGTTGCATATGTGTCTTACCTAACAAGACACATATGCAACAGTTAGGTATCTTTATTATGAAACGTTTCGCCTACACAGTAGGCTTCTTCAGTCAAGTACAGAAAAGTTGATAGAAGCAGAAGATACTTGAAGACGATGTAATCAGTCCATCACCCTTAAAGTTTTGAGGTTAAAGTTGCAAGAGAATCGAAGACTAACCCAAAAGGATTCTTTCAGGTATACAGAAGTAAGATCAGGGACAAGATAGGCCCACTCAAAAGTTCCTCGGGTCAGCTCACTGACAGTGATAAGGAAATGTGTAGAATTTTTAACACATACTTCCTCTCAGTTTTTACACAGGAGGATACCAGCGATATTCCAGTAATGATAAATTATGTAGAACAGGACGATAATAAACTGTGTACTATTAGGGTCACAAGTGACATGGTCCTTAGGCAAATAGATAAATTAAAACCTAACAAATCCCCAGGCCCTGATGAACTGTATGCAAGGGTTCTAAAGGAATGTAAAGAGGAGCTTAGCACACCTTTGGCTAATCTTTTCAACATATCACTACAAACTGGCATGGTGCCAGATAAGTGGAAAATGGCAAATGTGATACCTATTTTCAAAACAGGTGACAGGTCCTTAGCTTCGAACTATAGACCAATAAGCCTAACCTCCATAGTGGGAAAATTTATGGAATCAATAATTGCCGAGGCAGTTCGTAGCCACCTTGAAAAGCATAAATTAATCAACGAATCTCAGCATGGTTTTACAAAGGGGCGTTCCTGCCTTACGAATTTATTAACTTTTTTCACTAAGGTATTTGAGGAGGTAGATCATGGTAATGAATATGATATTGTGTATATGGACTTCAGTAAGGCTTTTGACAGGGTCCCACATCAGAGACTATTGAGGAAAATTAAAGCACATGGAATAGGAGGAGAAATTTTTTCCTGGATAGAGGCATGGTTGACAAATAGGCAGCAGAGAGTTTGCATAAATGGGGAGAAATCAGAGTGGGGAAGTGTCACGAGCGGTGTTCCACAGGGGTCAGTGTTGGGCCCCCTGCTGTTCACAATCTACATAAACGACATAGATGAGGGCATAAAGAGCGACATCGGCAAGTTTGCCGATGTAAAGTAAAAGGACACAAGTGCAACTAATGTGACATTTATTGTGGCAACGTTTCGCTCTCCAGGAGCTTTATCAAGCCATTACAAACAATACATGGACACAGAGGGTATATAAAGGCTCAGAGTGAGGTGAATACTAGTGAGGTACCATTTCGATGTTCACTAGTGGTAGTAGTAGTAGTAGTAGTAGTAGTAGTAGTGGTAGTGACAAAAGTAATACAATATGGTAGAGCAATTAATTCGTACATGAGTAAAAGGATATAAAAGCTATTACTTGGGTAACATAAAAATAGGTTGGACAAATATAGACTGGAATGAGGCAGGTTGTTTCAGTGTTCACTCTCTGTGCTTTGTGTAGTATAACAGGAGAGACTATGTGATGGCAGGGTTTACTGTTTTCAGGAGGATTCTTGCTAAGACTTCGGAGATGGTGAAGCTGCCGTTGTTTTGTTTAATTGTATTCGAAACAGCGATCAGTGCTGATTCAAGGCACTTGCGTGTGCGGAAATTAGTTTCTTTTATCACTAATTGGGCGTCTCTGAATTTCATAAGATGATTGGTGGAATTTCGGTGTTGTACACAGGCGTTGTTTAAGTTGTCGTTCCTACATGCGTATATGTGTTCATTGAGGCGGGTGTCGAGGTTTCTTGCTGTTTCACCTACGTAGATCTTGTCACAGCCTCCACAGGGTATAGTGTAAACTCCTGCATTGACTGGTTCGTGGTGCTTGGGTTTTGTCCTGGTTAGATCTTTTATTGAAGTGGTAGAAGCGATGGCGACTCTGGTGTTAGCTTGTGAAAGTACTTTTGAGACGTTTAGTGCAACCTGGCTGTTGGGAAGAATTATGACTTTGTTGGGAGCGGTGTTGATGCGTGGAGAATTGATGATCTGAAGAGCTCTTTTCTTGCAGTCTTTGATGAAAAAAGAAGGAAATTGTAACTCAGTGAATGTTTGGTGAATGTAAGTACATTCCTCGTCAAGAAACTCAGGACTACAAATTCGGTATGCTCTTAGGAAAAACCCGATGATGATGCCTCTTTTGGTCTTGGTATCTTGACTGGAATAGAAGTGTGTGAGATCATTTTTATTGGTGGGTTTCCGATAAACTTGAAATCTTAGGTTGTTGTCTACTTTGTGAATGAGGACGTCGAGGAAAGGTAGCTTGTCATTGGACTCTTCTTCTAGTGTAAACTGAATCGCTGGTTCAACTGCGTTGAGCCTTGCCTGAAGATCCCGTACATCAAAACGTTTTGGAGTTATTACGAGGACATCGTCCACGTAACGTAACCAAGTGACGCTTGAAGGGATGATGTTGGCGAAGTGTTCGGACTCTAGGTGTTCCATGTATAAGTTGGCTAGGACGGCACTTATTGGGGACCCCATTCCCATGCCGTAGGTTTGTTTGTAGAGCTTGTTATTGAAGGAAAAACAGTTGAAGTTAACACAGAGTTCAATCAAGTCAACAAAATCTCCGGGAGGTAAAGGAAGATTAAGGTCCTGGTTGACTTTACGTCGTAGAACCTCGATGGCTTTTTTGGTAGGTACTTTTGTGAAGAGGGAAGTCACATCCAAACTGCTTAGTTTCTTGTTACGGATGGAGAGGTTACGGATGCGGTTGAGAAGGTCGCCTGAGTGTTTAAGATGAGCGGGGCTGATGGTCCCCAGAAGGCAGGAAAGATGTTTGGCAAGAACTCCGGCTAGTGTACAACACCGAAATTCCACCAATCATCTTATGAAATTCAGAGACGCCCAATTAGTGATAAAAGAAACTAATTTCCGCACACGCAAGTGCCTTGAATCAGCACTGATCGCTGTTTCGAATACAATTAAACAAAACAACGGCAGCTTCACCATCTCCGAAGTCTTAGCAAGAATCCTCCTGAAAACAGTAAACCCTGCCATCACATAGTCTCTCCTGTTATACTACACAAAGCACAGAGAGTGAACACTGAAACAACCTGCCTCATTCCAGTCTATATTTGTCCAACCTATTTTTATGTTACCCAAGTAATAGCTTTTATATCCTTTTACTCATGTACGAATTAATTGCTCTACCATATTGTATTACTTTTGTCACTACCACTACTACTACTACTACTACTACTACTACTACCACTAGTGAACATCGAAATGGTACCTCACTAGTATTCACCTCACTCTGAGCCTTTATATACCCTCTGTGTCCATGTATTGTTTGTAATGGCTTGATAAAGCTCCTGGAGAGCGAAACGTTGCCACAATAAATGTCACATTAGTTGCACTTGTGTCCTTTTACTTTACATATTGTCGGTAATTCTACCAACTTTATTACAAGTTTGCCGATGACACCAAAATAGGCCGTCGAATTCATTCTGACGAGGACATTCGAGCACTCCAGGAAGATTTGAATAGACTGATGCAGTGGTCGGAGAAGTGGCAGATGCAGTTTAATATAGACAAATGCAAAGTTCTAAATGTTGGACAGGACAATAACCATGCCACATATAAACTAAATAATGTAGATCTTAATATTACGGATTGCGAAAAAGATTTAGGAGTTCTGGTTAGCAGTAATCTGAAACCAAGACAACAGTGCATAAGTGTTCGCAATAAAGCTAATAGAATCCTTGGCTTCATATCAAGAAGCATAAATAATAGGAGTCCTCAGGTTGTTCTTCAACTCTATACATCCTTGGTTAGGCCTCATTTAGATTATGCTGCACAGTTTTGGTCACCTTATTACAGAATGGATATAAATTCTCTGGAAAATGTACAAAGGAGGATGACAAAGTTGATCCCATGTATCAGAAACCTTCCCTATGAGGATAGACTAAGGGCCCTGAATCTGCACTCTCTAGAAAGACGTAGAATTAGGGGGGATATGATTGAGGTGTATAAATGGAAGACAGGAATAAATAAAGGGGATGTAAATAGTGTGCTGAAAATATCTAGCCTAGACAGGACTCGCAGCAATGGTTTTAAGTTGGAAAAATTCAGATTCAGGAAGGATATAGGAAAGTACTGGTTTGGTAATAGAGTTGTGGATGAGTGGAACAAACTCCCAAGTACCGTTATAGAGGCCAGAACGTTGTGTAGCTTTAAAAATAGGTTGGATAAATACATGAGTGGATGTGGGTGGGTGTGAGTTAGACCTGATAGCTTGTGCTACCAGGTCGGTTGCCGTGTTCCTCCCTTAAGTCAATGTGACCTGACCTGACTAGGTTGGGTGCATTGGCTTAAGCCGGTAGGAGACTTGGACCTGCCTCGCATGGGCCAGTGGGCCTTCTGCAGTGTTCCTTCGTTCTTATGTTCTTATGTTCAGTCTGGAGAAGAGCATTGTTCCATAGTATGAAACAATATGGAGATGAAGTGACAGGATGGAGCTTTTTAATGATCCAGACAATATTCTGAATTAAGACCTATTCGATCATTCTTTCAAAGCGTCACTACCGTGTTTGATTTATTTTTGTGGTAGTCTTAATTACTTATAAAGCAAATGCCAATCACCTATGCACTACCAAATTCAATAATAACCTAAATGACTAAATTTAATCGATTAATGTACACGATTTCCAGATTTAATGTAACGAAATTTAAGCTTAAGCAAACGAAAGTTTTAAGCTCTAATAACATCTGCATGACAAAATAAAACTCAACAATTTGTACTCTCCCAACACTGGGATGCATAATAACACAGGAGGAAAGAAGAGTAAATATACTGCCCTGTCACTTAACTATGATAACCTGCCTAGTGTGTCTTCATGACTAACACGCTACGCAACACTGTCATTAAACTAATTATTATTAGCTATAATAGTATTGTTGCATATGCAATTGCAAGAACACAATTTCATTATAGATGTCAAGGTGAATAGGTAACTATGGAAAACACGTTACTCATGCTCAATAATAACCCACATGGAGACAAATTCTGATGATTAATTAATCTGTATATTTCCATCCCCTTCTGGGATCCTCTTTAGCTCCTGAAGAGGATTCCAGAAGGGGATCGAAATACACGGATCAATTAATCTGAGTTTCCGTCTCAATTTGGGTTATTATTGAACACTGACAAGTGTTCAATACGTTTCAGTAATCCATGTTAATCATATACAAAGGTATTTAAAAATGAAAACTAAAGATTTCATTCTGGTTAACCCAAAGGGTTAGCAACCCCAAGATAACCCAGTAAAGCCACGTCTGGCTTATTTACATTATAATCCTTATTAATGCATCGCCATCAATGATGCAGTGAACAGGCTTTATTCTTTAAGTAAATGTTGATAGCCCTTGCTGATGTGTTGTTCATTTGCATAAAAAAAGTGAAAGTAGCATTATTATATATCCTGGCAACTTAGTCTAGGTGAAAGAGGTTACATTGCAACACTCCAGCTGTTATCACACGCATTATATAATGACGTTTTGTGTATTTATTATTTATTCAAGGATACAGTTTAATTGTTAGAAGTTCAAAATGTACTTGTACTTAAGCAGTATATTACAAAAAATGTACCCTCGCACCTTCAGTGTAGATTTTATAGTAATTTGTACAGCTGTTGTAACCTCTTAGTAGGTTTACTGAGGTACATTATATACAAAGTACAATTGCCATACATAGTATAAACTAGGTTAATCCAAATAATTATAATCATAACCAAGCGTTAAACCTGCAAGGGTCATACAGCAGGATAACCCTTCCCCCCAAAAAGTTAAAGTGATTTATTTCCATAGGAATTATTTGTTCATGACTATAAAATGCACCTGTGTCGAGGCACTGGTGGTAGGTATTAAGAGAACACAAGGGGTCAATGGCACCTACTGTGTCATCACTGATGATCTCTCTCTTCTCTCTGGAGTCCCATGGCTGCCAGACGTGCCCACTGGCACCGAGAGGGTGCCCCCATGCCCCTGGCACTAGCAGGCTCGTCACCACCGTCACCAGAACGAGGATAGACGGTACATGGAGCCCTTCCCGGGGACATAAGGTCGACAGCTGCCTGCGCGTGGTGTATACGCCCCTACTGAGGCTGGAGGGTTTGTTTTGGTTGTGTGGTGGGTGGCATAGTGTGTCTGGCACTGGCACCCTCCTCAGTGTGTGTTTCTCACTACTGCTGCTGCCACTCCTCGCACACCCCAGGCTTCCTCTCGGACTTCTAGCTTCCATGGTAGTACTGATCAATGAATAACAAGAAGCAGAAGTAGGGCGGGCTGGGTGCCACCAGGTCGTCTGCTACTCTACTCTACACTACACACCTCACACACACACTCCCTATGTGACATCTTCACTATGTACCCCAGAAGCACATACAGAATTCACAAATAAATAGTCTCCTACAGTGGAGACGCGGGTGCAAAATTCAACACGATATATTATTCATGCTAGGATAAAAGAGTGTATTCCGGGGATGACAGGGGCAGCATTAAGTGACAAGTGGTAGCGGAGATGACAATGGTAAGAGTAACATGACCTGGTGGAGAGAGTAACCTGCCCACCACTCTTAGTGTTCGCACAGGAGAACCACAGTACACCCTCCCCTCGACAACCAAGGCGACACTGTGGAGTCACTAGAGGAGTCCAGCACTCAACTCCCAGACTGTTGCCAGACACCGCCTCACCACGTGTACGTACAAACCTGTCGCAGCCGTCCACTCTTGTACACTCAAGATGTCTTTCTCACTGTAAATACACTGAAAGTTTGTCATCATACCTGTTTTAGGGAATGAAGTATTCTTCATGTTAGCGTAAGAGTATATTTCAGCTTGAATGACCAATGCACGTGCGAGGCTTTAAACATCTTCCTTAAACGTCTGACGGTGTCATATGCATCTCTAGATCAATAAACTTACGAATATATTTCTCAAATGGTGGCATATGTATTCCCAGATAAGTATGTATACTAACATCTTCCTCAAATACCTGAAGGTGTGATGCATCTCCAGATCCCTCAAGTTAATACGAACGTTGCAGCAAAAGTTATCCTTCAAACTTGACACTTAAAGAGGAAGATGCCTTAATACACGAGAAGATATCTTTATCCAGTGAAATAAAACAACCATATCCCCTTTCTTCACATTAAACTATTTCCTCCTATCCCACAGGTAAACTCCAGGTAAACTCCAGGTGCTGTATGACTGTCTTCCGCTTTCCCGTGATTTAACGTAATTTTGATAAAAATTCAACGTTTCGACGACCATTCACGATCATCAGGATATATATATAAAACATTACACTGATACACAATATATAAACAGATTGTTAAATAATAAGTTAAAACAGTATAAACGCTAAAAGAATACAGTGAAGAGAGTTACCTCAGGAGGAGGGAGACAGCCAGGTAGTGGCCACATGGAGACTCCAGACCCAACCACATCTACGGGCTGGAGTTTTGAGACTCTATGACCGCGGGTTCAATCCCAGCCGGGGGTATGGTTTTTTTCTACCACATCTATAAATCATAAAAGCTTTTCGTGGGACACAACCATTTCACTATAACTTATCCAACTGGTGATACATTGTCATTAAGCACTTGTGAAGGAATAAACAAAGATAAATTTAATTTGTGATTAACTCATTTGTAAGTTTTAAACAGTGTTTTTTAATACTGCAACTCAAAATAAGGCAGTTTAATATAATTATAGCCATAGGTAGCAGTTTATTATCCAAAAAATTATTAACATTTCTCAAACAATGAAAGATGGTAACTAGTAAACAAGAATCTTCTAAAAATTAATTTCTGTATAAAAACAGACCAGTTTGAACACATTAAGTAATGTCTATTATTTGAAATATTTATATTATTTTATTTAATCAAGGTCTTATTTTTTTATTCTTAGTTCTTCCCTTGTTTAAATAAATGAAGGCTATTCACTTTTTTGTATGCATCAGAGAGCATTAGTAGAGTGAAGGCATCGTACTACGTAACCTTCCTTAAGGATGTTTTTGAATGTCAAAGTCCTTGGGGACCCTGTCCCACCGGGCCTCCTGATGGATTAGGATCTGATCATCAAGGCTGTTCTTGTTGGCTGCATGCAGCTCAGCGTACGAACCACATTATCTCTCAGTCCATAGCAGGATTCGAGCCTGCATACTCTGCATCAGAGTACAGAGTGCTTGAGCCACAGCCGAACCCCAGACCAGGCTTACCTAGAGGAGTATACCTGAAGGAAGTTCCGGGGGTCAACGCCCCCGTGGCCACGTCCATGACCAGGCTTACCTAGAGGAGTATACCTGAAGGAAGTTCCGGGGGTCAACGCCCCCGTAACTTATCACAAGCCTCGGGGCTTGTGATAAGTTATTTCATCAAACTCTGCCACATTCAGATTTTGTAGCAGATTTCGAAATGCTTAACAATTCGCAAACGGGCGAAATTATATATATTATTTATTGTATATGTGTATATAAAAGTCAAAACACCATTTACCCAAGATATCCTAATACATAAGTCAAAGCCTTGTAGCGTAAGTGTAATTTTGTAATAGCTGGAGGTCAAAACATGTGGACGAGCACTGTTTGCTAAATTTCTATCTCCATGTGAGTTATCACTTAACTTTGACAAGGATAAAATGCCCAGGCAAACAACTTCAAATCCCTGGTAAAGTAGCGGGGAGTCGATGTGTTCCCTCCACAAGGTTGACTTGACAATACTTACTCTGTCCTACCCAAGGTCAGGGAACTTTACTCTTAATGAAACGCGTCTTGTTACTCTTAATATTTTTTGGTGTGTATTATGGGAATAAATGCAAATTAATAAGCTTACCACACTACAGTGAAGCTCTTACAGCATAAGACCTTCACTGAAATTCTTATCACTCCGCTAGATAGTACGTATATCGCTTTTTTGGTAGCAATTTTAGCTACCCACTAAACCATCGTATTTCCTTGTAATAGTTCACCATAATCTATAATAATAAAAATATCACATTCTGTAATAATATTTCATAATGTTCTTTAATAAAAGTACTCCATAATAATCCGTAATAACAACAGCATTTCATTATAACGTACTGTAATAGTACCCCCATAAAGCCTTATAATAAATCCTTCATAATTCCCTATAATAATAGTGCCACACTAATTACACAATACTGTCTACCAGATCCTCCTACATTAGGCGTTTATATATACCTCAATATATGCATATCATGCCCATTATTCTTCACTAGGAAGTAAAAATCACTACTTAGTCTATATTTACAAGAACAGTGTGTACACAATGTGTGTATATAGTGTGTTTATAGATCATGTACAAGGTATATACACATAGCTTAAGCGTATATTTAGTGTAAATTATGTGTGAGATTTCACTGAGAAAAAGTAAAAACCACTAGGCCTTTTGGATCTATTGTACAGCATCAACAAACAAAGACATGATCTTGCACACACACACACACACACACACACACACACACACACACGCACGCACGTGTATGTTAGGCCCATATTGGAGTATGCGGCACCAGTTTGGAACCCACACCTAGCCAAGCACGTGAAGAAACTAGAGAAAGTGCAAAGGTTTGCAACAAGACTAGTCCCAGAGCTAAGAGGTATGTCCTACGAGGAGAGGTTAAGGGAAATAAACCTGACGACACTGGAGGACAGGAGAGATAGGGGGGACATGATAACGACATACAAAATACTGAGAGGAATTGACAAGGTGGACAAAGACAGGATGTTCCAGAGATTGGACACAGTAACAAGGGGACACAGTTGGAAGCTGAAGACACAGATGAATCACAGGGATGTTAGGAAGTATTTCTTCAGCCACAGAGTAGTCAGTAAGTGGAATAGTTTGGGAAGCGATGTAGTGGAGGCAGGATCCATACATAGCTTTAAGCAGAGGTATGATAAAGCTCACAGCTCAGGGAGAGTGACCTAGTAGCGATCAGTGAAGAGGCGGGGCCAGGAACTCGGACTCGACCCCCGCAACCTCAACTAGGTGAGTACACACACACACACACACACACACACACACACACACACACACACACACACACACACATTGATCTCGAAACCCAGACAAGGCATAGAAACAGAGTCATAACATGACATACACAAACCTACACCTGAACAAAAAAAAAAAGACATGACATACAGCAATCCAGACGTGGCTATATGTCCAGACACAGAAGGGGCTATCACTAGCCATCGTCCGTAAGTCTCCAGGGCCCGGTCTGGAAGTAGGGCGGAGCAAGTCCGCTGACTTAGTGTTCAGGATTCTGTTTCTTGGATGCTGGAAGGAAAAATGCTGTGTTAATCTTTGGTCTTATATTAGAAAGCTGCAACGGTTTTTTACCGTCTTCAGGACAACAATCTTCGTCTGTTGGCAGGACAACAGATGGTATACTTTTTTTTAGGACAACAGTCTTCTGTTGGCAGGACAACAATGATCTGTTGGCAGGACAACAGTGGTCTTCTGTTTGCAGGACAACAGTGGTCTTCTGTTTGCAGGACAAGAGTGGTCTTTTGTTGGCAGGAAGAGACACGCCGTTCCTACGGTACCTTCGTCCTCGGTAAGTCTCACCCTTGACATCTGTTTACGTAGCGGGCTGTTTTTATTTTTTGTATACCGCTGGTAGTAAATGATTTTAGCTGACACAGGTCTTCCATTACTCGCTGAACGAGTACTAAATGTCTGGTTGCTGAGTATAAGAGTACTTAGCTGTCTTGTTGCTGACTGTATGAGTACTTACATGTCTTGTTGTTGGGTATATAAGAGAACTTCATGTCTTGTTGCTGACTGTATGAGTACTTACATGTCTTGTTGTTGGGTATATAAGAGAACTTCATGTCTTGTTGCTGACTGTATGAGTACTTACATGTCTTGTTGTTGGGTATATAAGAGAACTTCGTGTCTTGTTGCTGACTGTATGAGTACTTACATGTCTTGTTGTTGGGTATATAAGAGAACTTCATGTCTTGTTGCTGACTGTATGAGTACTTACATGTATTGTTGAGTATATATGAGTACATATCTTGTTACTAGCTGTACGAGTACTAAATATCTGGTTGCCAGCAGGTTAACTAAACCTCTGTTTTTTTTTTCAGTGTGCAGTAATAATAATAATAATAATAATAATAATAATAATAATAATAATAATAATAATAATAATAATAATAATAATAATAATAATATATAATACATAATTCTTTTTTCTCCCTTTCCAATATACCTTCATGTTCTTTTTACTGGAACCACTGTAAATCAATTATCTGAAAACAGTCAAGTGTATTTTGGTAAATGTGGAGGATTTTAATAGTGGCGATAATGTGAGTGGTGTTAGTTGATGGTGCGAGTTGTTATGCTTGTTACCCTGACTGCCTGACCATGTCTGCTGCCCTACCCACACTCTACTGCTGCGTCTGCTTGTCTGCCCACATATCTGCTGCTGCGTCTGCTTGTCTGCTGCTACATCCACTTGTTTATCTTCACTGGTTGTCTGTCCGCATTGCTGCTGTGTCTGCATGTCTGCACAGTCTGCTGCTGCATCTACTTGTTTGCCCACACTGTCTGCCCACACAGTCTGCTGCCGTGTGTCTACAAATGCTCAAACATATGTACGTTTATAAATTCATGTGCTGATGATGCTATAACGTGTACACAAAATATGTGTACATACTGATAATAGGCTCGTATGTTGATGATTCAGAGATACATGCAGCAGTTGGGTATCTTATTGAAACGTTTCGTCTACCCAGTAAGCGTCTTCAGTCATATACAGAGGCAGCTGGTGTAGTAGTGAAATAAAGATGGTATAATCAGTCCATCAACCTTGAAGAAATAATATTTGATGAAGTCAAGCTCCATGGAGTTGAACTCTTCTCCAGGCTGAGGGACTGACCACCTCAAATACTGTTTCTCTAAGGTTGATGGGCTGATTACAACATCTTCATTTCACTATACCTGTTGCCTCTATATTTGACTGAAGAAGCCTACTGTATAGTCGAAACGTTTCAACAACAGATACCCAACTGTTGTATATGTCTTACTTATGAACTTTTCGGTATTTCATACCATTTTCAACAGGCTTATAAGGTGTCCTTTAGGTACCTCGTAGGGCAGTAGTCAGCTCACTCTGCTCACAACTGCGATGACGCGGTGTGAACCAAACAAAAGAATTGCAGTGGAAATAAGCCACAATGGTGTTGGTTTACCCTGGGTTACTAACCCACCGGGATAATAATTCGGAATGAAGTCTATATATGACACTGTACACCAGCTAATGTGTCAAGATTCTTAGTATCAGCGACAGAGGTTGATTACTGGGTAGTTTATATGGAATAATTGACACGTTGATTTATATATAGTTTAATGTGAGGAATATTTCTCTGTGTGAGGGATACCTCTGTGAGGGATATTTCTTTGAAGAATGCCTCTGCGTGAGAAATATTTCTTTATGTGAGGGATACCTCTGTGAGGGATACCTCTGTGAGGGATATTTCTTTGTGTGAGGGATACCTCTGTGAGGGATATTTCTTTGTGTGAGGGATACCTCTGTGAGGAATATTTCTCTGTGTGAGGGATACCTCTGTGATGGATATTTCTTTGAAGAATGCCTCTGCGTGAGAAATATTTCTTTATGTGAGGGATACCTCTGTGAGGGATATTTCTTTGTGTGAGGGATACCTCTGTGAGGAATATTTCTTTGTGTGAGGGATACCTCCGTGAGGAATATTTCTTTGTGTGAGGGATACCTCCGTGAGGAATATTTCTTTGTGCGAGGGATACCTCCGTGAGGAATATTTCTTTGTGTGAGGGATACCTCTGTGAGGGATATTTCTTTGTGTGAGGGATACCTCCGTGAGGAATATTTCTTTGTGTGAGGGATACCTCTGTGAGGAATATTTCTTTGTGTGAGGGATACCTCCGTGAGGAATATTTCTTTGTGTGAGGGATACCTCTGTGAGGAATATTTCTTTGTGTGAGGGATACCTCTGTGAGGAATATTTCTTTGTGTGAGGGATACCTCTGTGAGGAATATTTCTTTGTGTGAGGGATACCTCTGTGAGGAATATTTCTTTGTGTGAGGGATACCTCCGTGAGGAATATTTCTTTGTGTGAGGGATACCTCTGTGAGGAATATTTCTTTGTGTGAGGGATACCTCCGTGAGGAATATTTCTTTGTGTGAGGGATACCTCTGTGAGGAATATTTCTTTGTGTGAGGGATACCTCTGTGAGGGATATTTCTTTGTGTGAGGGATACCTCTGTGAGGAATATTTCTTTGTGTGAGGGATACCTCTGTGAGGAATATTTCTTTGTGTGAGGGATACCTCCGTGAGGAATATTTCTTTGTGTGAGGGATACCTCTGTGAGGAATATTTCTTTGTGTGAGGGATACCTCTGTGAGGAATATTTCTTTGTGTGAGGGATACCTCTGTGAGGAATATTTCTTTATGTGAGGGATACCTCTGTGAGGAATATTTCTTTGTGTGAGGGATACCTCTGTGAGGAATATTTCTTTGTGTGAGGGATACCTCTGTGAGGAATATTTCTTTGTGTGAGGGATACCTCTGTGAGGAATATTTCTTTGTGTGAGGGATACCTCCGTGAGGAATATTTCTTTGTGTGAGGGATACCTCTGTGAGGAATATTTCTTTGTGTGAGGGATACCTCCGTGAGGAATATTTCTTTGTGTGAGGGATACCTCTGTGAGGAATATTTCTTTGTGTGAGGGATACCTCTGTGAGGAATATTTCTTTGTGTGAGGGATACCTCTGTGAGGAATATTTCTTTGTGTGAGGGATACCTCTGTGAGGAATATTTCTTTGTGTGAGGGATACCTCTGTGAGGAATATTTCTTTGTGTGAGGGATACCTCTGTGAGGAATATTTCTTTGTGTGAGGGATACCTCTGTGAGGAATATTTCTTTGTGTGAGGGATACCTCCGTGAGGAATATTTCTTTGTGTGAGGGATACCTCTGTGAGGAATATTTCTTTGTGTGAGGGATACCTCTGTGAGGAATATTTCTTTGTGTGAGGGATACCTCCGTGAGGAATATTTCTTTGTGTGAGGGATACCTCCGTGAGGAATATTTCTTTGTGTGAGGGATACCTCTGTGAGGAATATTTCTTTGTGTGAGGGATACCTCTGTGAGGAATATTTCTTTGTGTGAGGGATACCTCTGTGAGGAATATTTCTTTGTGTGAGGGATACCTCTGTGAGGAATATTTCTTTGTGTGAGGGATACCTCTGTGAGGAATATTTCTTTGTGTGAGGGATACCTCTGTGAGGAATATTTCTTTGTGTGAGGGATACCTCCGTGAGGAATATTTCTTTGTGTGAGGGATACCTCTGTGAGGAATATTTCTTTGTGTGAGGGATACCTCCGTGAGGAATATTTCTTTGTGTGAGGGATACCTCTGTGAGAAATATTTCTTTGTGTGAGGGATACCTCTGTGAGAAATATTTCTTTGTGTGAGGGATACCTCTGTGAGAAATATTTCTTTGTGTGAGGGATACCTCTTTGTGTGAGGGATACCTCTTTGTGTGAGGGATACCTTTTTGTGTGAGGGAGACCTCTTTGTGTGAGGGATACCTCTTTGTGTGAGGGATATCTCTTTGTGTGAGGGATACCTTTTTGTGTGAGGGAGACCTCTTTGTGTGAGGGATACCTCTTTGTGTGAGGGATACCTCTTTGTGTGAGGGATACCTTTTTGTGTGAGGGAGACCTCTTTGTGTGAGGGATACCTCTTTGTGTGAGGGATACCTCTTTGTGTGAGGGATACCTCTTTGTGTGAGGGATATCTCCTTGTATAATATAAATTCGTTATAAATTATACAAAGAGACATTACTCATAGTCGTGGTGACACAAAACAATAGTGAGAAGATTATAGTCTCTCAAGATCGTGGCCAGGAGCTATGACTCGACTTCTGCAACTGCATATAGGTAAGTACACATACACGCATGCTTATAACAGTAGTTGTAATTATAACTATATTATTTTTAGGAGTGGACGAGTAAGCCAGTGGAAGGCCTCGGGCAGATGACCAAAAGCTCCAGCTGTGGGTCATCATATGACTAAGACCCGCATCAGGAAACACTTGTCCTGTTTCCTGACAAACCTTACCCAACCTAACACACACGCGCGCGCGCACGTCAAGAAATATAAAATACAAAGGTTTGCAACAAGATTAGTCCCGGAGCTAAGGAGTATGTCCTACGAAGAGAGGTTAAGGGAACTCAACCTGACGACACCGGAAGACAGGAGGGATAGGGTTGACATGATAACGACATATAAAATACTGAGAGAAATTGACAGGGTGGATAGGGACAGGATGTTTCAGAGATGTGACAGCAACAAGGAGTCACAACTGGAAGTTGAAAACTCAGATGAGCCACATGGATCTTAGGAAGTATTTCTTCAGTCACAGAGCCGTCAGCAAGTGGAACAATATGGAGAGTGATGTAGTGGAGGCAGGTACCATACATAGCTTTAAGAAGAGATACGATAAAGCTCAAGGAGCAGGGAGTGGACCTAGTAGCGATCAGCGAAGAGGCTGGGCCAGGAGCTATGAATCGACCCCTGCAGCCACAAATAGGTGAGTACACACACACGGCAAGCAGAGAAGCATACCTTCCAGTACTTACCTCACCAAACCAGTTTTAATTGAAGGTTGGAATAGCTTTTCACTGGCTTTTATACCACTGCAGCGCCTGAGATGGATCCCAGACCTGTTCGTCCAGTAGCAGCCCCCACATCTGCACACTTGCTCCCCACTCTACACCTGCACTCACCCCTCCACACTTACTCCCCACTCTACACCTGCACTCACCCCTCCACACTTACTCCCCACTCTACGCCTGCACTCACCCCTCCACACTTACTCCCCACTCTACACCTGCACTCACCCCTCCACACTTACTCCACACCTGCACTCACCCCTCCACACTTACTCCCCACTCCACACCTGCACTCACCCCTCCACACTTACTCCCCACTCCACACCTGCACTCACCCCTCCACACTTACTCCCCACTCCACACCTGCACTCACCCCTCCACACTTACTCCCCACTCCACACCTGCACTCACCCCTCCACACTTACTCCCCACTCTACACCTGCACTCACCCCTCCACACTTACTCCCCACTCCACACCTGCACTCACCCCTCCACACTTACTCCCCACTCTACGCCTGCACTCACCCCTCCACACTTACTCCCCACTCTACACCTGCACTCACCCCTCCACACTTACTCCCCACTCCACACCTGCACTCACCCCTCCACACTTACTCCCCACTCTACACCTGCACTCACCCCTCCACACTTACTCCCCACTCCACACCTGCACTCACCCCTCCACACTTACTCCCCACTCTACACCTGCACTCACCCCTCCACACTTACTCCCCACTCCACACCTGCACTCACCCCTCCACACTTACTCCCCACTCTACGCCTGCACTCACCCCTCCACACTTACTCCCCACTCTACACCTGCACTCACCCCTCCACACTTACTCCCCACTCCACACCTGCACTCACCCCTCCACACTTACTCCCCACTCTACACCTGCACTCACCCCTCCACACTTACTCCCCACTCCACACCTGCACTCACCCCTCTACACTTACTCCCCACTCTACACCTGCACTCACCCCTTCACACTTACTCCCCACTCCACACCTGCACTCACCCCTCCACACTTACTCCCCACTCCACACCTGCACTCACCCCTCTACACTTACTCCCCACTCTACACCTGCACTCACCCCTCTACACTTACTCCCCACTCTACACCTGCACTCACCCCTCTACACTTACTCCCCACTCTACACCTGCACTCACCCCTCTACACTTACTCCCCACTCTACACCTGCACTCACCCCTCCACACTTACTCCCCACTCCACACCTGCACTCACCCCTCTACACTTACTCCCCACTCCACACCTGCACTCACCCCTCTACACTTACTCCCCACTCTACACCTGCACTCACCCCTCCACACTTACTCCCCACTCTACACCTGCACTCACCCCTCCACACTTACTCCACACCTGCACTCACCCCTCCACACTTACTCCCCACTCCACACCTGCACTCACCCCTCCACACTTACTCCCCACTCTACACCTGCACTCACCCCTCCACACTTACTCCCCACTCTACACCTGCACTCACCCCTCCACACTTACTCCCCACTCTACACCTGCACTCACCCCTCCACACTTACTCCCCACTCCGCATCTGCATCCAGTCCACTCCTGTTTCCATTCCTTCAATCTTGCCCCCACTCTCTCTCTCCATTTCACTTCCCTACTGATATAAGTGAAAGAATATTCCTAACAACCCTATGACCCATCTTGGCGTTGATCTTCCATCATGTCACCTACCTATTCTTCGTATTTCAAAGACCATCATTATGTGTCCTATCATTCCGTGTGTAGCTTGCACTTCGTAATAATTTCCCATAGTCTTCCTTCCAGGGTAGCCAGATTTAATTTCTTTCGTTTTTTCTTAAATTCCCTCAGTTCTAGGACTAAGTCTGATTGCAATTCTTTGCATCTTTTCAAGTTTCCTGACGGGTTTAATCATTTGGAGGCTCCAAATCTGGGCACACTATCGGTACATTCCGTGGAGAGTCCTAAAAGATCCTGTGTTGAGTTTCTCGAAGGCAGTTTTGAGATTAACTAGCCTTGTAGAGGCTGCTGCACGTTTTATGTGTTCCTCTGGTGATATGCTCGGTGTTATGCTTATTCCCAGATCTTATTCTTTCGTCAATTCTTGTAGTTTGTAACTTTAGTAGCCTTGGTAATGGAAAGTTAACAGTCATATGTTAATTTTAACTCGCTCACGATCAAGTCAGTGGAAATTTAGTAAGAAGTCATGGTCAGGTCACTGGAAGCCATGATAGTCAGGTCACTGGAAGCCATGATAGTCAGGTCACTGGAAGCCATGATAGTCAGGTCACTTGAAACCATGATAGTCAGGTCACTTGAAGTCATGATAGGTCATTTGAAGCCATGATAGTCAGGTCACTTGAAGCCATGATAGTCAGGTCACTTGAAGCCATGACAGTCAGGTCACGTGAAGCCATGATAGTCAGGTCACTGGAAGCTGTGATAGTCAGATCACTTGTCACACTTGAAGCCATGTGATAGTCAAGCAGATCATGATAGTCAGGTCACTGGAAGCTGTGATAGTCAGATCACTTGAAGCCATGATAGTCAGGTCACTTGAAGCCATGATAGTCAGGTCACTTGAAGCCATGATAGTCAGGTCACTTAAAGCCATAATAGTCAGGGCACTTAAAACCATGATAGTCAGGTCACTTAAAGCCATGATAGGTCACTTAAAGCCATGATAGTCAGATCACTTAAAGCCATGATAGGTCACTTAAAGCCATGACAGTCAGGTTACTTAAAACCATGATAGGTCACTTAAAGCCATGATAGTCAGGTCACTTAAAGCCATGATAGTCAGGTCACTTAAAGCCATGATAGATCACTTAAAGCCATGATAATCAGGTCACTTAAAGCCATGATAGTCAGGTCACTTAAAGCCATGATAGTCAGATCACTTAAAGCCATGATAGTCAGGTCACTTAAAACCATGATAGTCAGGTCACTTAAAGCCATGATAGTCAGATCACTTAAAGCCATGATAGTCAGGTCACTTAAAGTCATGATAGTCAGATCACTTAAAGCCATGATAGTCAGATCACTTAAAGCCATGATAGTCAGGTCACTTAAAGCCATGATAGTCAGATCACTTAAAGCCATGATAGTCAGGTCACTTAAAGTCATGATAGTCAGGTCACTTAAAGCCATGATAGTCAGATCACTTAAAGCCATGATAGTCAGGTCACTTAAAGTCATGATAGTCAGGTCACTTAAAGCCATGATAGTCAGATCACTTAAAGCCATGATAGTCAGATCACTTAAAGTCATGATAGTCAGGTCACTTAAAGCCATGATAGTCAGATCACTTAAAGCCATGATAGTCAGGTCACTTAAAGCCATGATAGTCAGGTCACTTAAAGTCATGATAGTCAGGTCACTTAAAGCCATGATAGTCAGGTCACTTAAAGTCATGATAGTCAGGTCACTTAAAGCCATGATAGTCAGGTCACTTAAAGTCATGATAGTCAGGTCACTTAAAGTCATGATAGTCAGGTCACTTAAAGCCATGATAGTCAGGTCACTTAAAGTCATGATAGTCAGGTCACTTAAAGCCATGACAGTCAGGTCACTTAAAGCCATGATAGTCAGGTCACTTAAAGTCATGACAGTCAGGTCACTTAAAGCCATGATAGTCAGGTCACTTAAAGCCATGATAGGTCACTTAAAGCCATGATAGTCAGGTCACTTAAAGCCATGATAGTCAGGTCACTTAAAGCCATGATAGTCAGGTCACTTAAAGCCATGATAGTCAGGTCACTTAAAGCCATGATAGTCAGGTCACTTAAAGCCATGATAGTCAGGTCACTTAAAGCCATGATAGTCAGGTCACTTAAAGCCATGAGAGCCACGATGACACTACTTATACAAATCGACCAGACAACCCAAACTGTCTTCAAATATATTTTTTTTTTTTTGGTAAATTTTGATTATGTATGACACAGGTCTATTTATTCACATGAATTAGATTAACCTACAGAAAAATTTAAATTTTAATGTAAGGAGTCGATGACCTATAAACTATCCAAGTAGATAAATATCTATCCATGGAGTTGACTTCATAGTTACAAGTTAGATTATTATTCAACAGATACTTGTCAGCTGGGAGAGTAGTCTGTACTGCCAGCTGGGAGAGTAGTCTGTACTGTCAGCTGGGAGAGTAGTCTGTACTGTCAGCTGGGAGAGTAGTCTGTACTGTCAGCTGGGAGAGTAGTCTGTACTGCCAGCTGGGAGAGTAGTTTGTACTGCCAGCTGGGAGAGTAGTCTGTACTGCCAGCTGGTAGAATAGTCTGTACTGCCAGCTGGGAGAGTAGTCTGTACTGTCAGCTGGGAGAGTAGTCTGTACTGCCAGCTGGGAGAGTAGTTTGTACTGCCAGCTGGGAGAGTAGTCTGTACTGTCAGCTGGGAGAGTAGTCTGTACTGTCAGCTGGGAGAGTAGTCTGTACTGCCAGCTGGGAGAGTAGTTTGTACTGCCAGCTGGGAGAGTAGTCTGTACTGTCAGCTGGGAGAGTAGTCTGTACTGTCAGCTGGGAGAGTAGTCTGTACTGTCAGCTGGGAGAGTAGTCTGTACTGCCAGCTGGGAGAGTAGTTTGTACTGCCAGCTGGGAGAGTAGTCTGTACTGCCAGCTGGGAGAATAGTCTGTACTGCCAGCTGGGAGAGTAGTCTGTACTGTCAGCTGGGAGAGTAGTCTGTACTGCCAGCTGGGAGAGTAGTTTGTACTGCCAGCTGGGAGAGTAGTCTGTACTGCCAGCTGGGAGAATAGTCTGTACTGCCAGCTGGGAGAGTAGTCTGTACTGCCAGCTGGGAGAGTAGTCTGTACTGCCAGCTGGGAGAGTAGTCTGTACTGCCAGCTGGGAGAGTAGTCTGTACTGCCAGCTGGGAGAGTAGTCTGTACTGCCAGCTGGGAGAGTAGTCTGTACTGCCAGCTGGGAGAGTAGTCTGTACTGCCAGCTGGGAGAGTAGTCTGTACTGCCAGCTGGGAGAGTAGTCTGTGCTGCCAGCTGGGAGAGTAGTCTGTACTGCCAGCTGGGAGAGTAGTCTGTACTGCCAGCTGGGAGAATAGTCTGTACTGCCAGCTGGGAGAGTAGTCTGTACTTGCCAGCTGGGAGAGTAGTCTGTACTGCCAGCTGGGAGAGTAGTCTGTACTGCCAGCTGGGAGAATGGTCTGTACTGCCAGCTGGGAGAGTTCTCTGTACTGCCAGCTGGGAGAGTAGTCTGTACTTGCCAGCTAGGAAAGTAGATCGTGCTTGCTAGCTGGGAGAGTAGATCGTGCTTGCCGGCTGGGAGAGTAGATCGTGCTTGCCGGCTGGGAGAGTAGATCGTGCTTGCCGGCTGGGAGAGTAGATCGTGCTTGCCGGCTGGGAGAGTAGATCGTGCTTGCCGGCTGGGAGAGTAGATCGTGCTTGCCGGCTGGGAGAGTAGATCGTGCTTGCCAGCTGAGAGAGTAGATCGTGCTTGCCGGCTGGGAGAGTAGATCGTGCTTGCCGGCTGGGAGAGTAGATCGTGCTTGCCGGCTGGGAGAGTAGATCGTGCTTGCCGGCTGGGAGAGTAGATCGTGCTTGCCGGCTGGGAGAGTAGATCGTGCTTGCCAGCTGGGAGAGTAGATCGTGCTTGCCGGCTGGGAGAGTAGATCGTGCTTGCCGGCTGGGAGAGTAGATCGTGCTTGCCGGCTGGGAGAGTAGATCGTGCTTGCCGGCTGGGAGAGTAGATCGTGCTTGCCGGCTGGGAGAGTAGATCGTGCTTGCCAGCTGGGAGAGAAGATCGTGCTTGCCGGCTGGGAGAGTAGATCGTGCTTGCCGGCTGGGAAAGTAGATCGTGCTTGCCGGCTGGGAGAGTAGATCGTGCTTGCCGGCTGGGAGAGTAGATCGTGCTTGCCAGCTGGGAGAGTAGATCGTGCTTGCCAGCTGGGAGAGTAGTCTGTACTGCCAGCTGGGAGAGTAGTCTGTACTTGCCAGCTAGGAAAGTAGATCGTGCTTGCCAGCTGGGAGAGTATTCATCCAGGGATGATAGTACCATCATACTGAGGCTGTTAGATTATCATACAAGTGTTACTGATTACATACTATCCAACAGGCTTAGTTTCCAGCTGTTAGATTAGCGGCAGTGCCTTCGTGTAAGAGAGGTAGTGCCATCATGTAGTACCAGAGCGAGAGGTGGCACTGCCTGGCTCTAAATGCCTGACTCATAAAGATAACTTACTCATAATAAGGAAGTGATTGCAAGTGTCTTGATATTTCTCTGTGATGCTGGTAGAAGTGTTACTTGGCTTGCTTGCTAGTGGTGGTTGTTGACTGGTTGATAGGTTGCTAGTGGTGGTTGTTGACTGGTTGATAGGTTGCTAGTGGTGGTTGTTGGCTGGTTGATAGGTTGTTAGTGGTGGTTGTTGACTTGTCAGCATAGTTGCTGATCCTCCTTTACATGTGTTGTATGCATAGATTAGATGAGCATTATAGTACCATCCATGTGTTTATATAGAAGATTCCTTAGGCCTGTGACTGTATGACGTCACGGGATGCAGCGAGCGAGTGAGACGAGCTACCTCGGCCTCAGTCGACGCATAGGCATAGAAGGCAGAACATGGCAGGCTGGGCTCCATCTCCCATTACCACAGTCTGACAATATATATAGAACCCCACACGACAGACAGGTTGATAGGTTGTTAGTGGTGGTTGTTGGCTGGTTGATAGGTTGCTAGTGGTGGTTGTTGGCTGGTTGATAGGCTGTTAGTAGTGGTTGTTGGCTGGTTGATAGGTTGTTAGTGGTGGTTGTTGGCTGGTTGATAGGTTGCTAGTGGTGGTTGTTGGCTGGTTGATAGGTTGCTAGTGGTGGTTGTTGGCTGGTTGATAGGTTGCTAGTGGTGGTTGTTGGCTGGTTGATAGGTTGTTAGTGGTGGTTGTTGGCTGGTTGATAGATTGTTAGTGGTGGTTGTTGGCTGGTTGATAGGTTGCTAGTGGTGGTTGTTGACTGGTTGATAGGCTGTTAGTGGTGGTTGTTGGCTGGTTGATAGGTTGCTAGTGGTGGTTGTTGACTGGTTGATAGGTTGCTAGTGGTGGTTGTTGACTGGTTGATAGGTTGTTAGTGGTGGTTGTTGGCTGGTTAATAGGTTGCTAGTGGTGGTTGTTGACTGGTTGATAGGTTGCTAGTGGTGGTTGTTGGCTGGTTGATAGGTTGTTAGTGGTGGTTGTTGGCTGGTTGATAGGTTGCTAGTGGTGGTTGTTGACTGGTTGATAGGTTGCTAGTGGTGGTTGTTGACTGGTTGATAGGTTGCTAGTGGTGGTTGTTGGCTGGTTGATAGGTTGTTAGTGGTGGTTGTTGGCTGGTTGATAGGTTGTTAGTGGTGGTTGTTGGCTGGTTGATAGGTTGCTAGTGGTGGCTGTTGGCTGGTTGATAGGTTGCTAGTGGTGGTTGTTGGCTGGTTGATAGGTTGCTAGTGGTGGTTGTTGGCTGGTTGATAGGTTGCTAGTATTGGTTGTTGGCTGGTTGATAGGTTGCTAGTGGTGGTTGTTGGCTGGTTGATAGGTTGCTAGTGGTGGTTGTTGGCTGGTTGATAGGTTGCTAGTATTGGTTGTTGGCTGGTTGATAGGTTGCTAGTGGTGGTTGTTGACTGGTTGATAGGTTGCTAGTGGTGGTTGTTGACTGGTTAATAGGTTGCTAGTGGTGGTTGTTGACTGGTTAATAGGTTGCTAGTGGTGGTTGTTGACTGGTTAATAGGTTGCTAGTGGTGGTTGTTGACTGGTTAATAGGTTGCTAGTGGTGGTTGTTGACTGGTTAATAGGTTGCTAGTGGTGGTTGTTGACTGGTTAATAGGTTGCTAGTAGTGGTTGTTGACTGGTTAATAGGTTGCTAGTGGTGGTTGTTGACTGGTTAATAGGTTGCTAGTGGTGGTTGCTGGCTGGTTAATAGGTTGCTAGTGGTGGTTGCTGGCTGGTTAATAGGTTGCTAGTGGTGGTTGTTGACTGGTTAATAGGTTGCTAGTGGTGGTTGCTGGCTGGTTAATAGGTTGCTAGTGGTGGTTGCTGGCTGTTTAATAGGTTGCTAGTGGTGGTTGTTGACTGGTTAATAGGTTGCTAGTGGTGGTTGCTGGCTGGTTAATAGGTTGCTAGTGGTGGTTGTTGACTGGGTAATAGGTTGCTAGTGGTGGTTGTTGACTGGTTAATAGGTTGCTAGTGGTGGTTGTTGACTGGTTAATAGGTTGCTAGTGGTGGTTGTTGACTGGTTAATAGGTTGCTAGTGGTGGTTGTTGACTGGTTAATAGGTTGCTAGTGGTGGTTGTTGACTGGTTAATAGGTTGCTAGTGGTGGTTGTTGACTGGTTAATAGGTTGCTAGTGGTGGTTGTTGACTGGTTAATAGGTTGCTAGTGGTGGTTGTTGACTGGTTAATAGGTTGCTAGTGGTGGTTGTTGACTGGTTAATAGGTTGCTAGTGGTGGTTGTTGACTGGTTAATAGGTTGCTAGTGGTGGTTGTTGACTGGTTAATAGGTTGCTAGTGGTGGTTGTTGACTGGTTAATAGGTTGCTAGTGGTGGTTGTTGACTGGTTAATAGGTTGCTAGTGGTGGTTGTTGGCTGGTTAATAGGTTGCTAGTGGTGGTTGTTGACTGGTTAATAGGTTGCTAGTGGTGGTTGTTGACTGGTTAATAGGTTGCTAGTGGTGGTTGTTGACTGGTTAATAGGTTGCTAGTGGTGGTTGTTGGCTGGTTAATAGGTTGCTAGTGGTGGTTGTTGACTGGTTAATAGGTTGCTAGTGGTGGTTGTTGACTGGTTAATAGGTTGCTAGTGGTGGTTGTTGACTGGTTAATAGGTTGCTGGTGGTGGTTGTATCGTGGTATTGAAGATGTTTCTATTATGAATTTTAATGATAGCAATAATAATAATAATAATAATAATAATAATAATAATAATGGTATAAACCTTGGTAATAAATACCGACAAGTTGGTTTAGAAAGACACGTAAGCAAACACTATAACATATTTATTAGAAAACGTTTCGGTCCTGGGACCTTGATCACTTCTAACATACAGAGGTGGCAATATAAACACAAATGCAGTATAATGTGATCCTTTATTGACTACGTTTCGCCCACACAGTGGGCTTTTTCAAGTCACAAACAGAACTACCTGGGGTGGAAGGAACGCGAGTATTTATAGTCCGGCTGAGGTCAGGTGAAGAATGTTGCATCTGATGATGTACCGAGTTGGGTTGTAGAGTCTAAAAACTTGGGTAGCTTGGAAAGGAGACTGGACAAGTTTGTGAGCAGACCTTCTACAGTGTTCTTATGTGGGATAGCGATGAAGAAGTTTCTTGGCAAGTGGTTCAGCTATGTTATAGAAGCCACTATTCTGGTTGAAGTTGTCGGATATAGAAATAAGTGATGATTCCAGGATTCTTCGGTATTGAGTGTTGTCTTCTGTGGCGATAAGTCTTGAGTTTCTGTAGTTTATCAAGTGGTTGTGTGAATTACGGTGTTGTACGCAGGCATTCCTTGTGTCGTCAGACCTGCTTGCGTATTGGTGTTCTGAAATACGTGTTTGGAGGTCCCTTGATGTTTCGCCCACGTATAACTTGTTGCAGTCATTACAAGGGATTATGTATACCCCTGCAGAGGATGGAGGCTTGTCCTGCCTACTACTGGTGATGTCCTTGATGGTCGTGGTTGTGGAGGTAGATACTTGGAATGATATTTTGGCAAAGATGTTGGAAACATGTTTGGCAATGGAGTTGGTGGGAAGGACTATGTATCTCTTCCCCGCAGTGTCTTCTCTGGGTGTGTTGAAGATGTTTAGTGCTCGCCGTCTGCAGTCTCTGATGAAGTGACGAGGATAGTGGAGTTTGGAAAATACCTGTTCAATTATAGTGCATTCTTCCTCAAGGAACTCGTTGCTGCAGATTCTGAGTGCACGCAGGAAGAAGCCTATAATTACACCACGTTTGGTTTTGGTGTCGTGGTGAGAGTAGAAGTGGAGAAGATCGTTTTGGTTGGTGGGTTTTCGATAGACTTTAAAACGAAGTTCGTGGTCAGCTTTGCAGAGTAGAACATCAAGGAAAGGAAGAGTGTTGTCGACCTCTTCTTCAAGTGTGAACTGGATTGAAGGCTTGACCTGGTTGAGCTTGTCTTGGAGAGCTTGAACGTTGAAGCGTTTAGGAGTTATGAGGAGAATGTCGTCAACATAACGGAGCCAGGTGACAGACGAAGGAATAATGGTGGAGAAACGTTCGGCTTCTAGATGTTCCATGTATAGGTTCGCTAGGACTGCACTGAGTGGCGAACCCATGGGTAGTCCAAAAGTCTGCTGAAAGAGGTGATTTTCAAAAGAGAAACACGTAAAGCCAACACATAGTTCAACCAGGTCGATGAAGTCGCTGGCTGGAATGGGAAGATCAAGTGAATCGTCAATTTTCTTGCGCAAGAGATCGATGGCTTGTTTAGTAGGTACTTTAGTGAATAGGGAAGTCACGTCAAGGCTGGAAAGTTTCTTGTTCCTGATGTTGATGTTGCGAATGCGATTGAGAAGATCACCTGAGTGTCTGATATGTGCTGGACTGATAGTGCCCAAGAGTTTAGAGAGGTGTTTGGCGAGAATTCCTGAGAGCTTGTGGGGAGCACTGCCTATTCCCGAGGATATGGGCCTCAGTGGGATACCAGGCTTGTGAGTCTTTGGCAGGCCGTACATTCTGGCAGGTCTGGGGTTGCTGGGCATGGTGTGCAGAAGTTTCTTCCCTTGTTCTGAGCTCCTCAGAATGCGGCGAGTCCTTTGAAGAAAAGTTTTAGTAAGGTTGTCCACTTGGTTAGTTGTGAGAGGTTTGTAGGTATCTGGGTCATTAAGTAGATTGAGCAGACTTTTGGACTACCCATGGGTTCGCCACTCAGTGCAGTCCTAGCGAACCTATACATGGAACATCTAGAAGCCGAACGTTTCTCCACCATTATTCCTTCGTCTGTCACCTGGCTCCGTTATGTTGACGACATTCTCCTCATAACTCCTAAACGCTTCAACGTTCAAGCTCTCCAAGACAAGCTCAACCAGGTCGAGCCTTCAATCCAGTTCACACTTGAAGAAGAGGTCGACAACACTCTTCCTTTCCTTGATGTTCTACTCTGCAAAGCTGACCACGAACTTCGTTTTAAAGTCTATCGAAAACCCACCAACCAAAACGATCTTCTCCACTTCTACTCTCACCACGACACCAAAACCAAACGTGGTGTAATTATAGGCTTCTTCCTGCGTGCACTCAGAATCTGCAGCAACGAGTTCCTTGAGGAAGAATGCACTATAATTGAACAGGTATTTTCCAAACTCCACTATCCTCGTCACTTCATCAGAGACTGCAGACGGCGAGCACTAAACATCTTCAACACACCCAGAGAAGACACTGCCGAGAAGAGATACATAGTCCTTCCCACCAACTCCATTGTCAAACATGTTTCCAACATCTTTGCCAAAACATCATTCCAAGTATCTACCTCCACAACCACGACCATCAAGGACATCACCAGTAGTAGGCAGGACAAGCCTCCATCCTCTGCAGGGGTATACATAATCCCTTGTAATGACTGCAACAAGTTATACGTGGGCGAAACATCAAGGGACCTCCAAACACGTATTTCAGAACACCAATACGCAAGCAGGTCTGACGACACAAGGAATGCCTGCGTACAACACCGTAATTCACACAACCACTTGATAAACTACAGAAACTCAAGACTTATCGCCACAGAAGACAACACTCAATACCGAAGAATCCTGGAATCATCACTTATTTCTATATCCGACAACTTCAACCAGAATAGTGGCTTCTATAACATAGCTGAACCACTTGCCAAGAAACTTCTTCATCGCTATCCCACATAAGAACACTGTAGAAGGTCTGCTCACAAACTTGTCCAGTCTCCTTTCCAAGCTACCCAAGTTTTTAGACTCTACAACCCAACTCGGTACATCATCAGATGCAACATTCTTCACCTGACCTCAGCCGGACTATAAATACTCGCGTTCCTTCCACCCCAGGTAGTTCTGTTTGTGACTTGAAAAAGCCCACTGTGTGGGCGAAACGTAGTCAATAAAGGATCACATTATACTGCATTTGTGTTTATATTGCCATTGTGTCGGTATTTTATACCATTTATTTCCAACATACAGAGGTAGAAAGACATTATATGTATAGGCGGAGAGTGAGATGTGACGCACGTGACCTGAGGTGACCTCAGGTCACGTGCGTCACATCTCACTCTCCGCCTATATATATAATGTCTTTCTACCTCTGTATGTTAGAAGTGATCAAGGTCCCAGGACCGAAACGTTTTCTAATAAATATGTTATAGTGTTTGCTTACGTGTCTTTCTAAACCAATAATAATAATAATAATAATAATAATAATTCTGAAAGCAATTTTAATATTGCTACACCTGATTTAACTGTCTTTTTCTCGCACATTTTGCAATTATAATGAGGCAGGTATTAAACCCGGAGTACTGAGATAGGATCAGGAAGAAAGAAGAGATGAAATGGTTTATTTTTAATCCCTGAGTTTTTTTTTAAGTTACCTGGGGTTGGATTCCTTATGAGGCGGCTCACAGGAACTCGTTAGTCGTCTTAACACTGATAACATCTTGGCCAAGGTCGACTCTTTCAACTTATCTTTTATTAACATTATTATTATTATTATTATTATTATTATTATTATTATTATTAATAGCAGTAGTAGTAGTATCACCATTATTATTATTACACTTATTAATTTTATTATTAAAATTATTATTAATTGTATTATTATTATATTATTATTACCATTATTATTATTATTATTATTATTATTATTATTATTATTATTATTTTTATTATTATTATTATTATTATTATTATTAAATATGAACTGTTCTATTTTTCACTGTATCTTAAATATTGGAGATCCAGGTCCCAAATCCACAGAAAAATATTATTTTGAGAGAGGTATTATACAGAAGGTAGTTTCAAATTTAGGTTGGATAAGTACATGAGTGGGACTGGTTGGATTTGAGTGGGACTTTCACATCAGAGCTTATTTCTTGGGTGGCATTGAAAATTGGGTTGGTCAAATGTTTTGTTAGTGGGATGAATTGTAAAGGACCTGCCTAGTATGGGCCAACAGGCCTGCTGCAGTGTTCCTCCTTTCTTATGTTCTTATGTTAAGAGCGACCCACAAAGGTGCCAATGGTTGGATACAAGAGAGTGAACCAACTACTGGAACAAGTGGGGACTGGAATTTATGGCATATGTGTCCTAAAAGTCACATAGGTTCAGTCTCCTTGATTTGTGAGTCGTGAGAGCAAATTCCTGCCATATATCATGTGTGTTGAGGAAAATACTGATAGCTTCTCTTCGGGAGGGAAGTGTAGGTCAATGTGTGTCATACCTGGTGGGTCTCCCTTTCCCCTCAGAGCAGGTTCCTTGATGTTGGTGACGGGCTCTTGATTTAAGGATTTGTGCTCCAGTTCTTTGAATTAAGCCTGGATGTCTTCCATTCCCTGAGGCATTGTATGACTCCTGTGGGTTTACTGATCCTCCCCATGAATGTAATAACCTGGAAGGTGTATTCCGCGGGGGTCAACGCCCCCGCGACCCAGTCTGTGGCCAGGCCTCCTGGTGGATCAGCGTCTGAGCAACCAGGCTGTTAGTGCTGGCTGCACGTAAACTGACGTATGAACCACAGCTGATCAGGTACTGACTTTAGGTGCCTGTCCAACTCCTTAAAGGCAGCCAAGGGTCTAAGACCCACCACCAGTCTGCTAACACCCAGGTACATACTTACTGCTAGGTATCTTAAGGAAACACGTCCTAATGTTCCCAGCTGTACCGGGGATCGAACCACAGACCTCAATAAGCGAGCTGAGTGAAGTACCAATCGAACTACAGGACCTGTTGTAACTTTGGAAATGTTCATGCAGTTATTGGCATGTGCAAACGACCTCTGGTCAATTATATAGGGACCAATTTTCGATTTCGTTTCCATGCAATAATTAGAGTGAGCTAGCGCACTCAGCTTACACACTGAGGTCCGGGGATCGAATCCCCGGTACGGCTGGAAAACATTAGGACGTGTTTCCTTAAGACACCTGTTGTCCCTGTTCACCCATCAGTATAAAATGGGTACCTGGGTGTTAGTGGACTGGTGTGGGTCGCATCCTGGGACAAAATTGACAAAATTTGCCCGAAACGCTCTGCATAACAAGCGGCTTTCTATATAGTAGTATGTGGAAATATAAACACAAATGCAGTATAATGTGATCCTTTATTGACAACGTTTCACCCACGCAGTGGGCTTTTTCAAGTCACACACGGATCTACCTGGGGTTGGAAGGTACGGGAGTATTTGTAGTTCAGAACGTTGAGGTCAGGTGAAGATTGCTGCATCAGATGATCTACCGGGTGGGGTTGTAGAGTCTTGGGTAGCTAGGCGGGGATATTGGACAAGTTGTGAGTAGACCTTCTGCAGTGTTCTATGTTCTTATGTGGGATAGCGATGAAGAAGTTTCTTGGCGAGTGGTTCAGCTATGTTATAGAAGCCATTGTTCTGGTTGAAATTGTTGGTTATAGAGATAAACCAACAATTTCAACCAGAACAATGGCTTCTATAACATAGCTGAACCACTCGCCAAGAAACTTCTTCATCGCTATCCCACATAAGAACATAGAACACTGCAGAAGGTCTACTCACAACTTGTCCAATATCCCCGCCTAGCTACCCAAGACTCTACAACCCCACCCGGTAGATCATCTGATGCAGCAATCTTCACCTGACCTCAACGTTCTGAACTATAAATACTCCCGTACCTTCCAACCCCAGGTAGATCCGTGTGTGACTTGAAAAAGCCCACTGCGTGGGTGAAACGTTGTCAATAAAGGATCACATTATACTGCATTTGTGTTTATATTTCCATTGTGTCGGTATTTTATACCATTTATTTCCATAGTAGTATGTCATTGATGTCAGCTATGGTCTGTATACCTTGTACATGTACTGTACATGTGGGAATAAATATATTAAAAAAATTAAGACTAGTGTATCTTAACCTTAGAGGATTAGGATTTCAAGTGGAAAATGTAGATGCCAATTTGATCAATTTATTTTTAAAATAGGGAATCTTTGTAGCTTTTGTAGATGCAAATCTGCCAATTTTCTAACATAATATTAAAAAATCGCGAATAGTGTACGATAAATGTACTTATGTGTACCTGTACCTGAATTAACTTACTTAAAGGGAAGGTAAGTATAAGTATAAGTTTAAGGATCACAATGGAAATAAGTCACTAATTTTTCTGGGTTATCCAAGGTTCTCTATACATATGTTGCTATGTATGATTATGTAAGTGTATATATGTATACGTGAATAAAGTGAGAGTGAGTGTAAACAAAGATGGCTGACACAGAGAGCAGCTGCACCTCTGTGGGTGACCGTACTGAAGACCTGGTGTCCCCCACCAGGGACGCCCTTGTGGACGGCATCGTGGGTCTCCTCAAGCCCTGTCTTGACCAGCTGGATGACAGGGTCCGTGCCACCAGGTAATGTGACTCCTCTGGTCCTGGACCTGGTCTGTGTCACTTGGTAATTCCTAATGTGGTTCTGAGTAAGTTTATTCAGGTACAGGTTTACATAAATACAACCTTGACTGTGTCACCTGGACTGTCTGTGTCACCAGGTTATGTCTCCTGTGGTCCTGGACTGTCTGTGTCACCAGGTTATGTCTCCTGTGGTCCTGGACTGTCTGTGTCACCAGGTTATGTCTCCTGTGGTCCTGGACTGTCTGTGTCACCAGGTTATGTCTCCTGTGGTCCTGGACTGTCTGTGTCACCAGGTTATGTCTCCTGTGGTCCTGGACTGTCTGTGTCACCAGGTTATGTCTCCTGTGGTCCTGGACTGTCTGTGTCACCAGGTTATGTCTCCTGTGGTCCTGGACTGTCTGTGTCACCAGGTTATGTCTCCTGTGGTCCTGGACTGTCTGTGTCACCAGGTTATGTCTCCTGTGGTCCTGGACTGTCTGTGTCACCAGGTTATGTCTCCTGTGGTCCTGGACTGTCTGTGTTACCAGGTTATGTCTCCTGTGGTCCTGGACTGTCTGTGTCACCAGGTTATGTCTCCTGTGGTCCTGGACTGTCTGTGTCACCAGGTTATGTCTCCTGTGGTCCTGGACTGTCTGTGTCACCAGGTTGTCTCCTGTGGTCCTGGACTGTCTGTGTCACCAGGTTGTCTCCTGTGGTCCTGGACTGTCTGTGCCACCAGGTTGTCTCCTGTGGTCCTGGACTGTCTGTGTCACCAGGTTGTCTCCTGTGGTCCTGGACTGTGTCACCAGGTTATGTCTCCTGTGGTCCTGGACTGTCTGTGTCACCAGGTTATGTCTCCTGTGGTCCTGGACTGTCTGTGTCACCAGGTTGTCTCTCCTGTGGTCCTGGACTGTCTGTGCCACCAGGTTGTCTCCTGTGGTCCTGGACTGTCTGTGTCACCAGGTTGTCTCCTGTGGTCCTGAACTGTCTGTGTCACCAGGTTGTCTCCTGTGGTCCTGGACTGTCTGTGTCACCAGGTTGTCTCCTGTGGTCCTGGACTGTGTCACCAGGTTATGTCTCCTGTGGTCCTGGACTGTCTGTGTTACCAGGTTATGTCTCCTGTGGTCCTGGACTGTCTGTGTCACCAGGTTATGTCTCCTGTGGTCCTGGACTGTCTGTGTCACCAGGTTATGTCTCCTGTGGTCCTGGACTGTCTGTGTCACCAGGTTATGTCTCCTGTGGTCCTGGACTGTCTGTGTCACCAGGTTGTCTCCTGTGGTCCTGGACTGTCTGTGTCACCAGGTTGTCTCCTGTGGTCCTGGACTGTCTGTGCCACCAGGTTGTCTCCTGTGGTCCTGGACTGTCTGTGTCACCAGGTTGTCTCCTGTGGTCCTGGACTGTCTGTGCCACCAGGTTATGTCTCCTGTGGTCCTGGACTGTCTGTGCCACCAGGTTGTGTCTCCTGTGGTCCTGGACTGTCTGTGCCACCAGGTTATGTCTCCTGTGGTCCTGGACTGTCTGTGTCACCAGGTTGTCTCCTGTGGTCCTGGACTGTGTCACCAGGTTATGTGGACTGTCTGTGCCACCAGGTTATGTCTCCTGTGGTCCTGGACTGTGCCACCAGGTTGTGTCTCCTGTGGTCCTGGACTATGTCACCAGGTTGTCTCCTGTGGTCCTGGACTGTCTGTGTCACCAGGTTATGTCTCCTGTGGTCCTCGACTGTGTCACCAGGTTATGTCTCCTGTGGTCCTGGACTGTCTGTGTCACCAGGTTATGTCTCCTGTGGTCCTGGACTGTCTGTGTCACCAGGTTATGTCTCCTGTGGTCCTGGACTGTCTGTGTCACCAGGTTATGTCTCCTGTGGTCCTGGACTGTGTCACCAGGTTATGTCTCCTGTGGTCCTGGACTGTCTATGTCACCAGGTTGTCTCCTGTGGTCCTGGACTGTCTGTGTCACCAGGTTATGTGGACTGTGTGCCACTAGGTTGTGTCTCCTGTGGTCCTGGACTGTCTGTGTCACCAGGTTATGTCTCCTGTGGTCCTGGACTGTCTGTGTCACCAGGTTATGTCTCCTGTGGTCCTGGACTGTGTCACCAGGTTATGTCTCCTGTGGTCCTGGACTGTGTCACCAGGTTATGTCTCCTGTGGTCCTGGACTGTGTCACCAGGTTGTCTCCTGTGGTCCTGGACTGTCTGTGTCACCAGGTTGTGTCTCCTGTGGTCCTGGACTGTCTGTGCCATTAGGCATTGTATGACCCCTATGGGTTTAGCACTACCCCATAAAAGTGATAATAAAACTCACAACTGAATGTTATAAGAATGCATTTAGAAGCCTGAGTAGATCTATAACCCACTATGATAACACGAGCGTAGATAAAATATATTAGTGGATCAACTTGCAATGCTTGTAGTAACCAAGCCTAGGCTTGGTTACTACAAGCTTAGGCTTGGTTACTACAAGCTTAGGCTTGGTTACTACAAGCTTAGGCTTGGCTACTACAAGCTTAGGCTTGGTTACTATAAGCTTAGGCTTGGTTACTACAAGCTTAGGCTTGGTTACTACAAGCTTAGGCTTGGTTACTACAAGCTTAGGCTTGGTTACTACAAGCTTAGGCTTGGTTACTACAAGCTTAGGCTTGGTTACTACAAGCTTAGGCTTGGTTACTACAAGCTTAGGCTTGGTTACTACAAGCTTAGGCTTGGTTACTACAAGCTTAGGCTTGGTTACAAATACTTCTGGCTGTTTAGCAGTACACACACACAGATGATGATCAAACCAGCCCTATCTTGAACACTATGTGCTTAATTGTCCACCTATTGAGGAATATAGAGACTAATAATCTATGTATAAGTTTATTTAGGGACAGGTACATATAAACACAGTAATCATAGTGTTAGCTAATTACTTAGGATAGCCCAAAAAAAGTCAGTCACTTATTTCCACTGGGGTCCTTGTATCTTATTAATGAAAATAAGAGCTTGGCTCATGGCTGAGCTCTGGAAGTGCAAAGACTTGAAACTCATCAAAAGTAACAATACCAGATGTATTATGCAAATTTCTTAAATTTGCTTGTAACAGATTAGTGAACAGTAAATATAAATCTGCATGTACTCCTGTAAGCTCTTTTGGGGCCTAGTTCCTAGGCCCCCATATGCTTTTGCACTACCATCCACGGGGTGAATGTGGGATGCACAATAAACTAGCCGCTTCGATGGCAAAATCTAATCCAACCAAAGGAGAAAGAGTTGACAGTCTCGTTAAGTTTTTATTTGATTAAAATCAGCAAATACAAACAAAGCTTCTTTGCTTACTTGCTGACATATTTTTCTGAAGAATAAACTACATTTCAGAGTGAGTCAGAGTGAGCTGCACCAACAGCTAGAGGGACTGGCAGCAGAGTTGGCCCGGGTGCAGGAACAGACCCGGTGTCCTTTACAGCTTGATGCGTATATTAAAAAGTTGCAAAATGCTAAGAGAAGAGTAGTTGTAGTTAACAATATTCTCCAAAACACACAAGTAAGTACAGTACTTTAATATAGTTAATGAAGTTAAATTCCATCATTCTTTAATGATGCCCCTGTTTGTCAGATGAGTTTTTTCAGGTGTTATTTTAAATTAGAGGACCCCACTTTACTATGCTTTCCTTTACAGAGTTTTGCTAATGCAGCAGTTTGAAATTATTCTTAATTTGTTCAGACTTCCTACAATAAATATAGTATTCATAAAAAAATATATTCATCACTCACTATAAGCTAAGGATGAAAATTTTAAGTACAGTAATGTGTGTACAATATATGCATTTTTTAGGTCTAGCTGTATTGCTCACTTAATATGTGATAGTGTAAATGTGTGGCCCGGTGGCCTGGTGGCTAAAGCTCCCGCTTCACACATGGAGGTCCCGGGTTCGATTCCCGGCGGGTGGAAACATTTCGACACGTTTCCTTACACGTAACTGTTGTCCTGTTCACCTAGCAGCAAATAGGTACCTGGGTGTTAGTCGACTGGTGTGGGTCGCATCCTGGGGGACAAGATTAAGGACCCCAATGGAAATAAGTTAGACAGTCCTCGATGACGCACTGACTTTCTTGGGTTATCCTGGGTGGCTAACCCTCCGGGGTTAAAAATCCGAACGAAATCTTATCTTAATCTTATCTTATCTTATCAAGCTTTTATATGCATTTGAAAGTGAAAAAAGTGCTAGATTTCACTTTACAGTGATTTTTGCTTTACAGCAGCAGCCCAGAACCTAACCTGCTGTATAAGCAGGGCTTTCCTATATATCATTGACCTCTCCTTCACCAGCTTCAGTAAATAAAGTGTTGCATGTGTATATTACTCTCAGGGAGAAAATTTTTGTGATGGTTTTTTAGTGACATATTAGATATCTTGGCAAGGCTTAATACTTGAAGTTTCTTTATGATAAGAGAACCTGTATGTGTGATGAATGGTCTTGTAAACCGACAAGTTGAAGATTGAGACACTTATGCAACATATGGGAATTTTTATTTAGGAAACGTTTCGCCACACAGTGGCTTCATCAAGAGAAATTACATGACTCACACAACGGGTAAGATTTGAACCCACGGTGAGCCAATCCTAAAAGTAGCATGCCAGTGTGCTAACCATTGTATTATGCTGGTTTAATGAACTTCATCCAACTTATTTTTCTTTATACAAGAAAGGTCAACCAGCATGTGCCACACTGGGACCACAGATACAGTGGTACCCCGAGTTTTGGCCATAATTCGTTCCGGAAGGCTGTTTGAGTGCTGTTGCCAAACGAATTTGTTCCCATAAGAAATAATGTAAATTAGATTAGTCCATTTCAGACCCCCAAAAATACACTTACAATAATACACTTACATAAATGTTCGAGTTGGGAGCTGTACGAAACTCTGGGTACCACTGTACCTGTAGTTAGCTGTCTGACTTGCTAGGTAGAAGACTGGCTTATTGTGGATTCAGATCTCGCCTGTTCCACAAGTTGTTTATAATCACATTAAGATTTTGCATCAGAAACTTAATGAATATTTTAATACAGTACTGTATATTGTCTGATAATTCTATCCTGCCTTTGTTGCTTAAATTTTAGAAGTTCATTGCACAATTTAGCATATTTTTGAAAAGTATTATGTATGAATTTTGTACAATAAAACTATAAAGTTTTTTCCTCTATGCATATTTAGTGCAGTGCAATTTTTATAAGGCATTCAGATTATTAATGAGCATGATCTATTATTATTATTATATCCGAGTTGGGTGAAAATATGGGATTTTCAGTTTTGTATACCCAGGCTGTTGTAATGTAGATAGTTTTCAAGATTATCCACAAATAACCCGCACACAGGAGAATGAGCCTTATGATGTTTCAGTCCAAGTTGGACCGAAATGTTTTCATAAATTTCATTCTCCTGTGTGCGGGTTATTTGCGTATTGTTCCAGTCATGGTATTGTGCCCTTTTTATTCCTTAAGGATTATACTCATTTTTTTTTATTTCAGGACCGTCTCAACAAATTACACACTCAGGTTAATAAGGAAAATGCACGTCGTAGAGCTCTGCTAGAAACTACATCCCCCTTGTCAATCACACCCTCAACTTCTCTCCATGCTCCTTAACTGATTTTTCAGTGGCTCTGAAGATATTTCCATAGGCATTTTACCTCTGAATATTATATATCAGGAGTCAGATGTGATGTCTTTATTAACTAGTTAATAATTTAATGTGAGAAAATAATTTAGGTATATTTAAATTAAAATATGGCTTAGATTGTGTATTATCTATGTTTTATACAGTAGTTATTTATTGTAGGTTTTCAGATTTCAATAGGATTTTATGCTCAGATATACACTAGCTGAAGGTTTCCTCGAGTAGGAAACAGAGAGCCAGTATTCTTGAGATTTGGCATTCCAGTACGGTTTTTGTCCTTGGTTAATTTTTCATGTTTATTTTCTGTATAAAGACAATGTACAGTAAACAAGTCTGATTCAAAGACATAGTACTGTGCCTCTAGTCATTTGTCAGTCTCGTGATAGTTGATATTTTTTTAATAGTCTGATTGTATACTTTTGTTGAGGCATTGTTGATAGTTGTTTTGTATACCACTTTATATTATTTTATACATTATCTTTGGTTTTACTTATTAAGACAAATAAAAAGGCTGCATACAGAATGGAAGAGGAATTAATTAATACAATTAAGACTCCAATTTTCTCCCATATTACCTCTGAAGATCTGGACCATATATACGAGCCATCAGAAGATAGTTTCCTACTTATTGATGCTTTAGAAAAGGATTTAGATCTTATTCGCAAAAGCAAACCATTGTTATGTTTGGAAGTTGGTTCAGGTTCAGGTGTCGTGATAACAGCTTTGGGTACTGTTCTAGGGTCCCAGTGTCATTATATAAGTACAGATATCAACCTCCATGCCTGCCGTGTGACCAAAGAGACTGGAAGGCTAAATGGTGTGGATATTAAAGCTGTTTGTACAGATTTAGTGACTGATGTGATGGGTGATGTAAAAGGGGCTGTTGATGTATTGCTTTTCAATCCACCCTACGTTGTCACCCCATCAGAAGAAGTTGGACGAGGGGACTTGGAATACACTTGGGCAGGTGGCGAGTGTGGACGTGAGGTAATGGATAGACTATTTCCAAGTGTAGATAGTCTCTTATCACCTCATGGGATATTTTACTTGCTGGTATTAAAGGAAAATAATCCTGCCGATATTGAGCAGATAATGGCCAAACTTGGATTTACATGTACCTGTGTTATAGCCCGTAGAACTGGTCAGGAGAGCCTCTCTGTATTAAGGTTTTCTCGGCAAAAATGAGTAGAAACTTGTTATTTATTGGAAGTATTCAATTTAAATAAAAATGCAGAGAAATTCTTTTTTGTTTATTTCTTACAGCTTACCAGGAACAAAAATGTTAAATGACCCTTGTTGCAACAGACAGCAGTGCATTTCAGACAAGCACTAGAAATAAGCTATAGTTACCGACTGCTACCTGGTGGAACCTGGGCATTGGTTTACATTTTACAATGCGTAGAACATATGTACACTGAATAAGTAAGTAGTATTTGTGAAAATTATTTGTTAGGTTATTAGTGAAAATAATAATACTTTATTTTGGTTGTGCAACACATCTGAGCCAATCATTGGGTTGATATAGTTTTGTGTAATGTGCTTGTCAAATGTAAACAGAAATGTATATCTACTGATGGCAGAGTAAGGTTTAGTTGCTGAATTCATTAGGTTAGGTTACCATATGCACAACAAAATATCTCTACTGAAAAACCAACTTAATATTGTATAATTCAAACTATAATTAACCCTTAAATGGTTCAAACATATATATACGTTCACCTCCGCAGCGCCCCGAATATTTTGAAAAAAAAAAAAAAATTATAGAAAAAAAAGAGCATGTGGCACCCAGGCATCCCCATTTTTTTTCATACGGCACACTGAGTGTGCACACCCATTCTCTCATATCTAGGTGACTCAGGCCTATTGCACTAATGTTGAATGAATGAAGAATGAAACATATATACGTTTGGACCGTTTAAGGGTTAATGGCCAAAATCTGCTTTGCAGCAGTCATATATGTACTTGGTTTATGTTGTTGAAATCTATATGAAAATTAGTATTAATAGTAGATTTGCAGTTTGCAAGTTGAGAATATAATAAATATTATGGTATATATATATGGCAATAAAAACAGTGAAATGAGTTTGTTTCTAAGATTAATAAAATTAAATAAATTTTAAATTTTTTTTCATATGAACATGTAGAATTTCAGGCCACTGAAAATTTATGTTCTGTTATTTACATGGTTTCGACATAAATTCACTCCTGAAGGGCAGTGCTTTGATGCTGCTGAGGGACTCTTGATATAGGAGATTCCCTCTTATTCACACCCTCTTTTCGGTGTTCCAAGTTTTTGTTGACTTTCACTTGAATCATTGTTCATTATGTTTGGTCCTTTTACTGTTTTCCTGCTGTTTTCGTACAACAGTTGAGTAAGGAAAGGGTGACCAGCGGTGGATTTTAAGGTAAATGTTGTATGAACTGTGTTTATTTTACTTGTTTATGTTATTTTCTGGCCTCAGGGGTAATCGGGGTGAGCTTCAGATGTTACTCTCCCAGTTTTCCCATTGGTGTTTGCTTACAGGAACCAAAATTACACTCTGCTGTTATCTCTCCCATCTCAGGCTATAATTTATTGTATTCTTCAGATCCTTTTCCTGATGGGACCTTTAATGAAAGTGCCCTTCTTCTACGCACTGATATTCCGTACCATCAGCTATTTGTTCGTACTTCGCTGCATTACACAGCAGCCCGTATCCACTTGCATAGGTGGTATACGCTCTGTTCTTTATATCTCTCTCCTTCTCGGGCATTATCTATTCCGGATATTGCCTTTCTTGTTTCGTCATTACCACCACCGATTCTGTTACTTGGTGATTTTAATGCCCACCATTTCCTCTGGGGGGGGGGTCTCACTGTGATTCCCGTGGCATTCAGTTAGAGGCTTTTCTTGCCACCCACCCCCTCCATGTTTTAAATACAGGTACTCGCACCCATTTTGATCCTCGGACGCTGTATAGTCCTTGTGGCTTAGCGCTTCTTTTTGATTATAATAATAATAATTGATCCTCGGACTCTCACTCTCTCTTGCATCGATCTTTCAGTCTGCTCTTCCTCCGCCGCATTAGACTTCACTTGGTCTGTTCTTCCGGACTTACATGACAGCGATCATTTCCCAATCATTCTTACTTCCCCTTCATATTCACCACCTCTTCGCATCCCACGCTGGCAATTTGATCAGGCAAATTGGAACCTTTACTCACACCTAACTGTTTTTAGAGAGGTTCCTTCTTCGTCCTCCATCGATGAGCTTTTACACCTCTTCTCATCCTCCGTTTTAACCGCAGCTTCTCATTCTATACCCCAAACTTCGGGCAGGCATTCTCAGAAATGAGTGCCTTGGTGGTCTCCTGCTTGTGCTCGTGCTCGTGCAGTACGTTTGAAATGCGCTGCATGGGGCAGGTACTGGTACAGTAGAACCACAGAGAGACTTCTTGATTTTAAGCAGAAGCGTGTGATCGCTCGCCGTGTCATCCGTGACGCTAAACGCACTTGCTGGCGAGATTATGTCTCCACCATCACCTCTGCTTCCTCTATGAGTGCAGTCTGGAAAAAAGTACGAAAACTGAGTGGTAAATATTCTCTTGACCCGGCTCCTGTTCTGCGGGTTGCCGGTGTTGATATAGCAAACCCACTAGATGTTGCCAATGAAATTGGCAATCATCTGGTCCGTATTTCTCAGGGACTCCATCTATGCCCCTCATTTCTTTCCTCAAAGTCTGCCAGAGAGTTAGCACCCTTGGACTTTTCTTCTCTCAGAGAAGAACAGTATAATGTGCCTTTTACACTTCAAGAACTGGAGGCAACACACTCAGCTTGCCGATCATCGGCAGCCGGGCCCGACGACATTCATATTCGTATGCTACAACATTTACATCAGTCAGCCCTTGCAGTCCTATTACGCCTTTACAATCTTATTTGGTCACAAGGAGTTCTTCCACAGCTGTGGAAATCCACCATTGTTCTCCCTTTCCGCAAACCAGGCACTACGGGACATGAAACCTCCCACTATCATCCCATTGCTCTTACCAGTGCAGTTTGCAAAGTGATGGAATGCCTAGTAAATAGACATTTAGTGTGGTATTTAGAGACACACAACAGTCTCTCCACTCGTCAATATGGCTTTCGTAAGGGACGTTCTACCATAGACCCCTTACTACGCTTGGATACGTATGTTCGTAATGCCTTTGCGAATAACCACTCAGTTATTGCCATATTTTTTGACCTTGAGAAGGCATATGACACAACTTGGAGGTATAATATTTTAGCCCAAGCCCACTCCTTAGGCCTTCGAGGCAATCTACCATCCTTAAGAACTTTTTAACTGACAGGCATTTCTGTGTTCGGGTTAATAATGTGCTCTCCCCGGACTTTATCCAAGCTGAAGGTGTCCCCCAGGGATGTGTTCTGAGCACAACACTTTTTCTCCTTGCTATTAATGATTTGGCCTCTAGTCTTCCATCAAACATTTGATCATCACTCTATGTTGATGACTTCGCTATTGCCTGTGCAGGCGCTGACTGTCACCTTATTACAATTTCTCTCCAGCATGCAGTCGACCGTGTTTCCAATTGGGCCACCACACGTGGGTTTAAATTTTCCAGCACTTAAACCCACCATCGAAACTTGATTATGGTGACCAGATCTATTCAGCGGCATCTCCTGCTACTCTCTCTAGCCTAAACCCCATTCATCACCAAGGATTACGTGTATGCCTTGGTGCTTTTCGCTCTCCCCCTGTCGACAGCCTCTATGCAGAAGCGAACGTTCCATCCTTATCCGATCGCCGTGATGCCCATTGCCTTCGCTACTATGTACGCTCTCATGATCTCCGCAATCCTTCCATTTATAGAATGGTCACTGATATTAGTAGACATTCTTTATTTGTTCACCGCCCCTGTTTACTCCGTCCCTTCTCTCTTCGCCTTCATTCGCTCTTGTCTTCTCTTCAATTACCACCTTTCTATGTACATGTTGCATCTCACTTTTCCCTACCCCCCTGAGAAGTTCCAGCTGTTCGAGTCTGTTCTTTCTCTCTCCCTTGCTCGAAAGCCCAACTGTCTACGGTCGCTTCCCGCTCTCTTTTTCTTGACCACTTTCACTCTCATTCTCATGCCATTGCTGTGTACACAGATGGCTCTAAGTCTTCTGACGGCGTAGGATTCACAGCAATGTTTCCGGACAGCGTCGTACAAGGGCATTTACTATCTTCGGCTAGTATTTTTACTGCTGAATTGTATGCCATCCTTACAGCACTTATCTGTATTGCATCTATGCCTGTGTCATCATTTGTGGTTGTCTCAGACTCCCTTAGTGCTTTACAGGCTATACAGAAATTTGATACACCTCACCCCTTAGTCCTCCGTATCCAACTTTGGCTACGCCGCATCTTTACCAAGCGTAAAGATATTGTTTTTTGTTGGGTCCCTGGTCATGTTGACGTACAGGGCAATGAACAGGCAGACACTGCTGTGCGGTCAGCAGTACATGACCTACCAGTTTCATGTAGAGGTATTCCATTTACGGACTATTTTGCTGCAATATCTTCCCACCTTCACACCCGTTGGCAACAACGTTGGTCTACTATGCTCGGCAACAAACTTCAATCTATTAAACCGAGTATAGGTTACTGGCCGTCTTATCACCAGTGTCGAGGTTGGGAGACTACTCTCTCCCGTCTTCGCATTGGCCATACTCGTCTTACTCATGGATATCTCATGGAGAGGCGCCCTGCTCCTCTCTGTGAGAATTGCCAAGTTCCATTATCAGTCAGCCACATTCTGTTGGACTGCCCACTTTATCAACGAGCACGCAGAATTTACCTCCGTCGTCGTCTTCGCTCCGCTGCTCTCTCTTTACCTTCCCTTCTTGCTGGTGGACCCACCTTTCATCCAGACTCTCTCATTGACTTTTTGACAACAACTGACTGACTTCACAAATTCTGATACCTTCAGCCCTTTTTACTTCAATCTCTTGCTACCCTCTACCCCCGTACTATCCCCTGCCCTGCTGTTTTCTGTAACCTACTGATCATCCCTCCTCCCTTCTGCCATCCAATACCCTCGCTTCCTTCCCTACCCTGCAGCGCTGTATAGCCCTTGTGGCTTAGCGCTTCTTTTTGATTATAATAATATGTTATTTTCTATTTGCTGTCAATTTTCACTTACTGCAAGGGGTCGGGAGTCTAAATGCTGTAGAAACAAGGATCTTCCCTTTCTTTGGATCTAACCTCCTCTTGGAGATTAGGGGCTCTTGCTCCAGGGAATTGAACTTGTCGCCTTTGCCTTGGATCAAACTATTGCTTCCCATTCCGAAAGTGCTGTATGACCCCTACAGGTTTAGCACTTCCTTGATTAAAGTACATACATTAGCTTCAATGGTAGCAGAGAATTTTAATACAAGGTATTGCTCAAGGCTGGAATTTATCAAGTACCTGATAAAGTCCAGCCTTGGTCAACACATTGTATTAAAAGGTTTCTCTACCACCAGCATCTTTATTCCCACTGGTTGACTTTTACCACAGCCTATCATTACCTATGTGAAATATCAATAGAAGTTTTGACCTTGTGAAATGTCATATGTTGTGTTGATCTAACTCAGTCATATAATCAGAGTAACCACTAAACCCAGAGTTGTACATGAATACTACAAGCATATTTTGCAAGTTTAAGCTTAATTTTGTTTACTAAAAAATTATCAAAAGTGAGTTGCTGATACTGGCACTTACCACTGATGCTCTTAGGATCACAGTAATAATCATATTGTGGATTTTAGAAGTTTATTACTTATCAATAAATTTTCAGTACAATTATCATAATGGAAATAAGTGAAACTAATTTCACTGTAGATCAACATAATGTATCGCATACTGTCTAAAACACATGCTGTCACAGCCACTGTGCAGATATTTACTGAATATTACTGCAAAATCATTTGTAAATTTCCTTAAAGTTTACTTGATTTTAAATTATGTCTACAAGTAGCTGAATTACATTTTTCTTAATATTTGTTTAAAATGGCAAGTTTAAATATTCGTAAAATTAAAAGAACATTAAAGGATCAGATAAAATTTTTACAATTATCACTGTTACATTCACAATAGTGTGACATTTCAGTATTTATTGACAAAATGTAGGGACACATTAATAATATTACACAGTTGCACAAATTGGTAATGAGAAGTGCCGTATGAAATTTGATTTGTGGCAATATTGGGGTCGATTACCATCTGATAACTTCAGTAAGAGCTTTTGTTTACAGCTTGCTCATGATGCAGCAGCAGTTGTGCTGCACACATTGCAGTGAATCGGCTATTTGTGCCTGGATTATTTCTCCCTCTTTTTGTTATGCTTTAGGTAGTTTTAATTTTTCTTTTTGCTTTTCCAGTTGGAGCATTGGGATTCTCTCCTTTATAAAAATCCTTAAGAAGTTCTACTGCTTTTTCAGCTTGAATTCCCTTCTGAATTTTCATTGGATATTTGTATAATTTTGGTATATTTACAACGGAACCACAACCACCAAAGCGATCATTGGAGCAACCATACGTTATGTCAGAGACATGTAACTGGCCGAGAGCATCGGCACACATGCCACATGGCTCCACAGTGACAAAAATGCTTATCTTGGGAAATACTATTCTGTGGTCTAACAATTTACTTTTACACCACATTAGCACCTGATCAATACAGTTCATTTCTGCATGTCTAGTGGCATTATGGGTCTCATTAACTGTGTTTCTACCTCGGGCTATAATTTCACCATTGAAAACAAACACACAACCCACTGGTACTTCTCCAGAAGATAATGCCACTTGTGCTTGACTAAAAGCTTCTGACATCCATTGGTCTTTCTGTTGATCTGTCATCTTGAAGGTAGAGTAACACTTAGCTATACCCTTGTGGGTTTAGCATTTGGTTATGATTGTAATAATAATAATAGTTGTTATAAGAGGCTAAAACTACAAGACCATGTCTTCACTAGTTAACTACAGCCTACATTATATTTGTACTAATTTTTTTTATCTACCCTAAAGGATTAGATTGAAAATAATGTATAATATTATTGTCTGTTAGCTGTTTAATAGCAATGTCTCTCCAACCTTTATTAGCAGCTGGATTAACTGGGCTGGGATGCATCAGAGTACAAACCTGCAAACATAAAAAAAATTAATAAATCAGTAATAATTACTGTATTGTGATGTCCGTGCTCTTCTGGAATGACAGAAAAAATGCATTTCCTTTAGATCTGCCTATCACGGTGGAAAATGTCTGTGATAAAATTATTTTTGGGTGACTGAACGATGGTGATTTTTTTGGTCATCCTTGGCGGGAGATGAATATACGTTAAAAAATAGCAAAAGTATTTGGATCGTATGAAATGCCACTCTGCAAGGAATCCTACAACATTTAGAGACTATACTCATGGCTTTCCATCATGATAAATAATAATACAGTAAAGAATCCTTTATCTGAAATCCTAAAATCCAAAAACCTTCAAAATCTGAAAGTTTTTTGTGTTGATATGATGTGCCACAAATGGATCATTCCGCATAAGACGTGGTGGAGGCTTGATCCTCCATCTGTTGAGCTGAGACAGACAAGCCTCATATTTGTACTAACGCCAGTTTGTTGTCATCAGCAATTACTGTATTTTAGTGTCGATGACTCTACTTTTTTCCCAATATAAGTCTCAAAAATTTACCTGGCATTTTGGATGCCGAAGGTTACATTGCTCACTGGCTTCAACCTAAGCCTAGAGAAATCTTTTGATACTAGACAGTAATCTAAGCTCTTGTTTATGACCCAATAATGAATTGTGTAAACTATTTTGTACATACATAATCAAATTATTATTATTTTAATCAAGGGGAAGCGCTAAACCCGTAAGATTTTACAGCGCCTGAAGGGGGATGTGAAAGGTATTCAGGTTTAATTCAGGGAACTGGAGAACAGATCCAATTCCCTAGATCAAGAGCCCCTCACCAGCATCAAGGAACCTTTTCTTGAGGGGTACATAATAAAAAATAATTGTAAAAATTCATTGGAGCTTAGTACCGATAGGCAAAGGTAAACCAGGTGGAGTTGGATGAACTGAGAGTAGTATCAGTAGGCTAATTTGCCTGTTTACCATGAAACCACCCAGTAATAATACTTTTATTCGCCTCAAACAATCTTGATATTAATCCATGCCACTATACTATGGCCTTGAGCTCAGGGTCTGTGCTGTAGTACTATGGCTTTGAGCTCAGGGTCCATGTCATAGTACTGTACTATGTGATGAATTCAGCTCACTCAGATAAACTGTGAGCAGTAAATTTTGGCCTAGATATGAGAGAATGGGTGTGTGGTGAGCGTGCACCATGTCAGAAAAATCCTGCCCCATGCAGTGCACAATATAAAAAAAAATGACCGTGTGTATGGTTTAATACAGCAACTTTGCAGTGTATTTTTGGATGTATTTTCTCAATTTCTTGGTATTATTTTACAGAATGTAAAATATGTTACTGAAATAGAGATGATTTTGATTGGTTTGAGGACTGGAAGTAGCTTGAAATGAGATAAAAAATAAAAGCAGAAATTTAAAATTTTTGTCAATATTCCTGAGGACACTAAGCATGTCACTCGTCTAATACATGTCCAATTAAACTGCAAGTTTTTAAAGATTGCAATATCAAGTAATGCTCCTTAGCACTGCATGAACAAATATTAGAGCAAAATACCCTATATAGACTAAATATTTGTCCAAGCAAAACTATCTATAGGGTAGCGAGTCTGTTAGGGGTAATGTTTTACTATAAAAGTTTCAAATTTATAGAAAAACACAAAAGCATACATATTGTTCACAACAGAGAGAGAGGAGGCAAGTGGTGATTACTGTGGTGGGTCACTTCTTCAGAATGAGCTCAAGGGTGCTAACAATTTTAAACTTTTGGTTGGCTGCCACTTCTAAACATCTCGTTGTTTTAGTTGGTTGCTTTACAAAGCCTGCTGATTTGCCCAAATCCAAGGGTTGATAAATCAGAATTATCCTTGTCACTCCATGGACTGGGATGAGTAATGATCACTAAAAATCTGATAAACTGGGTACAGATTTTTGGAAGCAGTATCCATTCAATGTTCAACAGCAAGAGCAGGACAATGGATTTTATCTACTTGTGCTGGCAAAGATTGACTTATGATAGTAACCCTGTACCTCCTTTTTCCTGAACAAATGACACCCAAAACTGTAATCTCCATTACCCTTTGGACATGAGTTTTATTTTTTTCCATGAGTATCTGAAGACTAGAGAAAGCTTACACAAATAACCCGCACATAGAAGACAAACTTATGATGACATTTCGGTCTGACCTGGACTATTAACTAGTCACACCAGACTGAAACATTGTCATTAGTTTCAATCTCCTATATGCAGGTTATTTGTGTACTCTTCCAGTCACAATATTGTGCCTTTTAAATTCTTTGGACAAAACTTGTGTGGTACAATAGAGTAAAAGATTATTTCGTAAAATATATTATCTACCCTTTTTTTAAATTTGTTTTCATAATTTATGTAAAAATGAAACACTTGCATGATGTTAAATTTTTTCAAATTTAAAACACATACTTGGACACTTTCCATTCCAGCCTTAAGTAATGCTGCCCGTGCTCGGTCTGTAGCATAGTTTCCCACACCAACGATGTGCTCCACCCCAAGAAGTTTTATTGTCTTCACTAATGCGTCATCACAGATTCCTTCAAGTCTGGCTCGTTCCTTCACCTGTTATGCAAGAATATTATTTGTAGTGAAATTACTGCTTAACAGATATGGTTCATTCTCAACTGTTTTATCTTCACTAAAGCTCACTAAATCTGTAGATAACATGGTGACAGTTAAAAACAATAAAATATTTTGGAATAACCTAGCGTGTTATATAGTGCTACTGTGTTTATAAGTTACTCAAATTCTAGCCAGCTGTGTGCATTGTACTATGATAGTACAATTATTATTATAATCAAAAAGAAGCGCTAAGCCACAAGGGCTATACAGCTATGATAGTACAAAATTACATATCTTGTTCCAGTTGACAAAAGTATGCACATGTCTAATTCTTCATCTTGTTGGTATTGTATACCATGTATGTACAAACACATGATATAATCTTCAATGAAAGCTAACCTTCAGTTCAGGTGGGGTGACATTTTTTGCAGAATCCTTAAGAAAGAAGAGCGGACAATAGTTATGAAGAAATACACAAGAAAATAGTACTTGGGGAGTGCCGCTGAGCTCTTTCAGTAGTGCCCACATACGATCACCACTCACCTGTACAAAATAGGTTTCCTATAAATTAGTACTTTCTAAAAAATATATACAATTTTCCATGTAATTACTGTACTCCATTTAATAATGCATAACAGATATCAAAAGTTAATTATCAATATGGTACAAACTAATAGGGTAGAATTATTTAGCAGGGTATAGGCAAGACATTTAAAGTTAAGGAATCAACCAGTAGTCTTTATGCTATGAGAAAGAAGGGAAAGCTGTAACTTATATGAAAAAAAACTAAAGTACACATTGCAGTAATTCATAGACTTCAAAATCCTACCTTGATACTGTTGAAGGGTTCCCTAGGGGTTTAGTGCTTCCCCTATAAATATAATAATGTGGTACAGTAAGAAGCTTCTGAAAGTCACATAAACAGGTATGTCAACACACTAGCTACATTACAGTAATGAATGAATTTAAAAAACTGTTAGCTGCACAAGTAAATCAATTAACCACTGCCTCACTTCCTTGATGCCAGTGAGGAACTTCCTTCGAGGTCCAAGGAAGTGGGCCTATCTTCCTATTCCTTGGATCAAACATGATTGCCTCCCATTCCATATGCTCTGTGTGACCCCTATGGGTATTAAATTTGTTAGTACAGTACCTGGGTTCACTCTCTCCTGTCAATATAAGCCCCATCCTACCTTAACTTAAAGTTATGTATGGATTCTGCCTCTATCACTTTGCTATCTAGGTCATTTCACTTGTTGACCACTCTATGACAACTGAAGTATTTCCTAGCATCCCTGTGACTCATCTGTGTGTTTAAACTTTCAGCTCTGCCTTCATGTACCTGGGCCCCACCCATCAAACAGATTCTTCCTGGCCACCTTGTCAATTCCTCTCAGTATTTTGCATGTTGTAATCATGTGTGTCAGTGATCTTTCTATTATGAGCTTAACTCGTGGGATTATCCTGGTGGAATGATGCACCAGGTAGAGAGGAGACATTATATAAGTATGTACAGTAATAATATGGTTAATACACAAATAACCCACACATAGAAGAAAGAAATGTATGATGATGTTTCAGTCTGACTTGGACCATTAACTAGTTAAATCTTCTCACATCATACCTCACTTCTTGTACATTCCAGTCCAGTAACTGGTCGTTTAGGGTGTTCCTTCTGAGGCTTTGAAACATTTCCTTTTACACCCAACCAATCTTTTGCATAACCTACATGTCCAAAAGGTACCTGAAAGCAGTTGAGCATTTAAGATTTACTTTAATTTTAAAGGAATTATTTTAGACTATACAGTATTCCAAGTAAATACAATTTAAATTATGCACTATCTATGTTTCTATTCCAAACACTTCCAAATGCAAAAGTAAGTAATCTATTAATTTCATATATTTCTCTATAAAAATATAGTTCTGCTATACACAACTGGATAAAAGGCAAAGAAAATTACATGATTACCTAGCCTTTGTACACTTTTAAATATTCCAAAGTAAGTCATAATGGTAAACTCAATACACAAGGTATTTTATGCTATCAGATATCTAATAAGTAAACAAAAATTCTTTAATATTGCACTGTACTTCAAGAAAATCAGAATGTAATAAGTGATGACATCTTTGGGTGTTGAGGCAAATTGAGGACATAATGAGAGTAACCGAGAATAAGGGGAGTTGTGTAGTTACCATGAACACAACACATAGTGACAGCAAAAGCTTGAAAAAAAAAGTCTGAAAATTCAGTAACTCAAAATGAGAGGTGCTGGTGCATTAGTGTGTCAGAAGAAAGCATGCTGAAAACAGCTCCATTGTGATATGCTTTTGTTGCCAAGTAAAACTCAAGTGATCAACCACAGTACTTTTATCAGTTCATTTACACAATAGACAGAACATAAGAATCACTATAGACTATAAGATATTAAATTTTACTTCCATCAACTAATACTAGAGTAACTAACCCCAGTTTGCCCCATGCCCCATGGTCCAGGATTCATTCCCAGCATTAGCACTTTCTTTTCTCCATTACCATACTTTGTGACAAAATCTGAATGTATTTCTCGTGCATAGTCCACAGGGTTATAAATGTAACATATTCCTTGTCCATAGTCTAATTTCAAGAGTTCTTCACACTGGTTTTCCTCGATATTTAGCAACTGTTGGGCAACTGAAATATTAGCTACTGGCTTCACTGTAGTAGAATTTTTAATATCAAGATGACTAGCTTTGTTTCCACCAGCAGACTGTAAATTACTTTCTTCAGTTGTCTCTTCATTATTAGTTTTCAGTTTCTTAATTTTGGGTCCCATCCTGCTGTCTTGATTCTTCCTAAAAAGATCCACAAAACTATACAATACTGTATGTGAAAACTTAAAATGAACCTTAGGCATGCAAAATATACTTAAAAATACTAATTTCAGTACTCATTAGTTTGTTAAGGCAACTAATTATGAAGAGGAAATAAAAAAAAGATTTATTTTCCTGCATGTGTAAATAAGGTCTCACTGGTACACTTACTACTTGAAGCAGAATATACAAGGAAGCTATTTCACGAGTTTTTTCCATAGTATTTTGACAGTTGTGCTATAAGAGGCCTCTAACCCGTAATTGTAATGTTAACACAGTATACTTGAAGCAGACTAAAAAATGGTGCCACTTATGGGCCAGCAATTCTTTAATTTTGATTATGGCAATTTTAAGTGATAACAATTATTATTATATTTATGGGAAAATGCTTAAAATGTAAAATTAATATTTGGTGCCCCGTAGATCGATTGATAGCACACTCAGCTCACACACTGAGGTCCATGGTTTGATCCCCAGTACGGATGGAAACATTAGGACGTATTTCCTTAAGATACCTGCTGTCCATATTCACCTAGCAGTAAAATAGGTACCTGGGTGTTAGTGGGCTGGTGTGGGTCGCATCCTGGGACAATTATTATTATTATAATAAAAAAGAAGCGCTAAACCACAAAGGCTATACAGCGCTATCCTGGGACAAAGTCGACTTAATTTACGGAAAATGTTCAGCATAACAAGCGGCTTTGTATATAGTAGTATGTCATTGATGTCACCTATGGTCTGTATACCTTGTACATGTACTTGTAGTAAATAAGCATTATTATATTATTATTATTATTTGCACAATGCCTGGGAAAATGAAGGGGTCTGAGATAACTTAGTTTGATCCAAGGAAGGGGAGGGTGTCTTCAATTCCTTGGATCAAGAAATCTTCAACATCAAAGCTGGGAAGTTGAAGGATTAATATAAAACTTATTTTATGTCCTTAATAGAAAAATACTGTATTTAGATACGTATATTAATGCTAATTAATGTGAAGAAATAATATGTCAGTAGTATATTGTAGTGTATAATATAATTTTATTATTATTCTATACATAAAAAGATTTTCTATTTATTTAATATGTATGTAAGGTATACAATGTATATGTATTAATATATGTATCTGATGTGCAAAAAAACACATGTATGTATGCATGTACACACACTTTTATACAGTATTATAATACCTTCAGGTGTATACTCAAACACTTCTTGCGTATACTTTTCTATTTTAATAATAATAATAATATTAATTAATCAAAATACTCAAGTGATGTTGTTATCCTGTGTTATTGTTGAGCTTGTTAAGGGTAACTAAAACTTAAGTTCTGATCCCGGAAATTTTGTTCCCAGGATCAGATGGTCAGAAATTTTAAAGGAAACAAAGTTTCCTCCGGGAATAGAAACGAGAACAATAAATTGTGCACAATTAGGTCAGGTGAACACCCTTGAAACTCGGCAGAGCCAGAAAACCTGACTCACACTTGAATCAACAACAATTTTCCTTGGGCGTCCAGGCCAAGTGGTCATCAGCGCTGAATAATAATAATAATAATAATAATAATAATAATAATTATAATAATAATAATAATAATAATAATAATAATAATAATAATAATAATAATAAAATAATAATAATACTAATAATATAAATTAGGTCAGTTTTGTCCCAGGATGCGACCCACACCAGTCCACTAACACCCAGGTACCCATTTTATACTGATGGGTGAACATAGACAATAGGTGTAAAGAAACACGCCCAATGTTTCTACCCTCGCTGCGAATCGAACCCGGACGACGCCGTATGAAGCGAAAACTTTAGCCACCAGGCAACGTGGAAAAAAACAGCGAAAATTTCATTATTATTAAATCTCATGATCCAAAAGAGTTTAGCACTCAAAGGGAATATAATAATAACCATAATAATAAATAAGGGCCCCAATGGAAATAAATGTCATTGATGTCAACAAGGACTAAGCCTTGTACATGTAGTAAATACTATTATGTTATAAGCCACTTTGACTTTTTTGGGTCATCCCAGGTAATCTACACATACGCTGCTATGTATGATAATATATGTAACTGTATCATGTGCTAGAATCAGCTAGATGTACCAACATTGGGTATATATATATATATATATATATATATATATATATATATATATATATATATATATATATATATATATATATATATATATATATATATATATATATATATATATATATATGTCGTGCCGAATAGGCAGAACTTGCGATCTTGGCTTAAATAGCAACGTTCATCTTGCCATATAGGACAAGTGAAAATTTGTGTATGCAATAATTTCGCCAAAATCATTCTGAACCTAACGAAAAAAATATATTTCACTGAGTTTGTTTAGTATTAAATTATTATAAACAAAACTAAAATATATTTAGTTGGGTTAGGCTAAAATAAATTGCGCTTGTTAAAATAAGGTTAGGTAAGTTTTCAAAGATTCTTTTGGTGCAAAATTAAAATTTTTTACATTAACATTAATGAAAAAAGTATATCTTTAAACGTATAAGAGAAAATTTCAGAAAGGACTTAATTTTAAATGAGTTCTTGCTAATTGACCAGTTTTACATATTCGGCACGACATATATATATATATATATATATATATATATATATATATATATATATATATATATATATATATATATATATATATATATATATATATATATATATATATATATATATATATATATATATATATATATATATATATATATATATATATATATATATATATATATATATATATATATATATATATATATATATATATATATATATATATATATGCTATGTATGTATGCTATGTATGTATGCTAGAAGTAGCAACGTGAGCTACATACAGTAACATTTACTGGATGTAGTGTGCTAGTTGCATCAGCGATTGCTAGTTGTAGCAATCTTTGCTAGATGTAGCAACTCTTCTGTCAATGTTTGTAAACAAACCATACCCCCGGCCGGGATTGAACCCGCGGTCATAGTCTCAAAACTCCAGCCCGTCGCGTTAGCCACTAGACCAGCTAGCCACAATAAGATTCATCCAACTAGGTATATTTCTACACCATAGGAAAGTTAGCACAGGCACCTCTGTGACCACAAATGCAAGTTTTTACAGACGAATCTCCAGCTAGCGTGGCCGTGACGAACTCTAGCTCAAGTCCCTTCACTGCCGTCAACATGACTCAAGAAATCGTAATGACACGATTGCAAATAAACCATACCCCCGGCCGGGATTGAACCCGCGGTCATAGAGTCTCAAAACTCCAGCCCGTCGCGTTAGCCACTAGACCAGCTAGCCACAATAAGATTCATCCAACTAGGTATATTTCTACACCATAGGAAAGTTAGCACAGGCACCTCTGTGACCACAAATGCAATCGTGTCATTACGATTTCTTGAGTCATTTTGTAAACAAACTTAAGCTTTGGAATGTTATACGGCTTTACAGAGAAGCCGGTCACCGGCCTCGTTATTGTGTGGTGTCTAGCCATGACCAGCTCTTGGCTGGGGAGATCCACTTCAATTCTTCCTTCGTTTTCTTTCACATCTCAGTTATGGCAGTGATTCCTCTCCAGACACATGAATACAGGACTCAGTACGAAGGAAGCTACAATGGCTCTTAATAACCAATCATCATCATCATTATTCAGGGTCATTATACAGGAGTCTGGCAAAGAAAATAATCATAAGGATTATTATTACATTATTACTACAATGCTCTACATATTAAGGAGCTTTATGTACACCTAAATATCATTCACCTTGGTACAAACATTGTATCGTGCTGAAATAGTGTTATTATAAGCGCTAAACCCACAAGGGTCATACAACACTGCCCCTCAAGGAAGGTTCCTTGATGTTGGTGAGGGGCTCTTGATTTAGGGAATTGGATCTGTGCTCCAGTTCCCCGAATTAAGCCTGAATGGCTTCCACAACCAACCCCCAGGTGCTGTATAATCCTCCGGGTTTAGCGCTTCCCCCTTGATTATAATAATAATAATAACATACAACACTGCGAAGGATGAGGCAATAAGGTGTTCAGTCTATGAAATAATTGGATATGGTTATGGCCCTAACAGTGTCAGGAAGATCACACAATGTTCACACTGACAATACTAGTTACTAACTTGTCTGTTATTGTCTCTCTACCACTTGTGTCTGGCCATGGCACTGGAAATTATCCACTACTGCATCCATGTCTATCATCCATATTTCTTTCAGATGTTTTAAGCAATGATTTCTTCACTGTTGCAAGAGGTTTCTGCAAGTCTCCTGTTGCAGCTACGAAGTTCATCACTAAATGTGCTGATATTCCTTCATTTAATTTTTATCATAAATATTATAAACCATTAAATGGCAGTCTGTACATAAAGAAAGAGAAAATGGATATTAAACCCATAGAAAGTACAAATGAGCATGAAAAGGATGATAATCATCCATCTCTTTATAAGGATGTAGCACAAGGAGATTGGAAATTTAGTTCCATTGAATTTTTAGCCTTTCCACTTGATGCTGTGTCTGAAAACTATGTCAGGAGGAATGTGCCAAATGCAATATTTTCAGTTGTAGACCCAACACCACTTAGGGGGCAGACAGTGTTAGCAGGAATATCACCAGCAGCCCTAGAACTCATTGACTTGCACCCAGATGTTGCTTCGTCTTCTTTATTTCATGATTTTGTATCTGGAGCTTGGCAGCATCCATCATCAACTCCCATGGCTCATCGCTATGGTGGTTATCAGTTTGGGTGGTGGGCAGAGCAGCTCGGGGATGGCAGAGCTCACCTTCTTGGGCATTACACGAATAGGTTGGTGGGGTTGACATTTCATACAGATGTAACTTTTGTTGTAACTTAGAAGATGCATATAATTTTTCTACATTTCTTTGCAATATTATTTACAGAAGCTTTTAGCTCTCTGCAGAAAATTTTGTCCTATAGTACTGTAAAGTAATCCATCTATTGTACAGTATAATATTAAAGCTTTTTCCATGTGTAAAAGTATGTGAATTCATTCTCAGATGTCATGTACTATCTCAAAATTATCTTTTTAATTTGCCATAAATATCATTTCAGCATACTCCACCACTTTTCAAAGCATACTCCACTGCTTTTCAAGTCTTAACTTGCTTAATATACAAAACATCCACACATATTATTGTGCCTACTACATACACAGAACACTATACTCAAACAGAAACCCTCCTCTCAGACTCCTCCTGGATAACTATAGCAGAAAATACAGCCTTAATACAAGACACAAATCACTCTCAATATTCCACAAGCCCATCTCTCCCTATGCAAAAATGCTATGCACGTAAAGGGCCCGAAGATCTGGAATTCATTGCGAGAATACACTAAAGGACCCCTGCCTGCAAATAAATTTAAGGCCCTACTTAGAAATCACCTTATCACCTAAGTCGGTACCTGACCAGCCGGGCTGTGGCTCGTACGTTGGATTGCGTGCAGCCAGCAGTAACAGCCTGGTTGATCAGGCTCTGATCCACCAGGAGGCCTAGTCACAGACCGGGCCGCGGGGGCGTTGATCCCCGGAACTCTCTCCAGGTAAACTCCAGGTATCACCCAAAATTAACCAAACATTTTACTTAATACCTACTAGTTACTGAAGTTTCTAAATAATTTAAGACTACTCAACTATTTGATAATCTACTTCGAACTTAAAATTGTTTCAGTTGCATTACTGCATATTGCTGATGATTGCTCAACCATTTACTCATTACTACAAACTTATAAGTGTTTCAATCTAACAAAAAAGAAGGCACAATATCGTGACTGGAACGATACACAAATAACCCGCACATAGAAGAGAGGAGCTTACGACGACATTTCGGTCCAACTTGGACCATTTACAAAGTCGGTCCAAGTCGGACCAAAACATCGTTGTAAGCTCCTCTCTTCTATGTGCGCTTTTTTTGTGTTTCAATCTCATTGTTTAAAATGTACTAAATTGTAATACTTACTTCACATTGTAAATTGTTTTAACTTGTTCTCAATTGTAATCCTGTACTTTTATAAACTATATCAAAACTGTAATTATTCTATACTGATCTGCACTACTAGACTTATTACAGCCATACAGCTATCTAATAGAATGCTCAATTCTTTTGTACTCATTGTAACTCATCTAATGACCATATGAACTGTTATTCCCTTATTCATCTTATGTTAATTTCAAGTTTGCCCGAAATGCTCTGCATACAAAGGGGCATGCAAACCCAACTGTTGTATTCCTTTGTACAACAATGAATCATGTCAAAATAAACATTATTATTATTATTAATATTGCTAATATTCTTGAAGCTATCAGGGAGTGATTGTTTATTTACATTACAGAAAAGGAGAATGGTGGGAGCTGCAGTTAAAAGGTTCTGGCAAGACACCATACTCTCGTAATGGAGATGGCCGAGCAGTTATACGGTCATCGGTTAGGGAATTTTTAGCTGCTGAAGCTATGGATGCACTAGGTAATAAACAACGGCTTTTACTTAAACTTAATCTCTGTTAGGATATACCAATAAGAGAAAACTTACAGTATTGAAAAAGTGATGACATTTGCCATACTTTTGTAAAGTTCACCTACATTGCATGATGCAGTATTTACAGAAAACTACAATAGCTCATGATATAACAATACAGTAGAACACTCAATTTCTATATTAGATTTGCAAGGTATAGTATAAAAGGATTTATGATTAAAGTGCGAAGTTGATACTCATAACCACAAGTTTCATGGTACATAATATAGAAGTTTGTAAAGAGAATTACAAAGAATAAGAAAGATTAATTTAAAGTCGAAATGGCATAAGAATACTAAAAGTGCATAAATGATACATTGAAAAATAAACTAGTATTATAGTTTATTTTTAGGCTAAATAAAAGTTAAGTGGAAAATGATCTAGTACAGGTATTATTATTATTATTATTATTATTATTATTATTACAATCATAACTAAGTGATAAACCAACAAGGGCCCCTAGTACAGGTAATGTCATTTTACTAGAAGTGAGCAAAATTAATAAATTATGGAGGGTTTTATATGTTTTAAGCCATGGAAATTTTCATTTGATTGTTGCATGCATTTAAATTTTCATTGAGAATACTACATAGACTGTTATTAATTTCAGAAAATTGTTTTAGAAAAAATTTACTAAATTTATGTAGTTTTCTCTTGTTATGTTTCTTGTAGTACTGAATATGAGTTATATAGGTAGGGATGAATTTAGGATAGTAGTGTGGAAAAGTGTTGCAGAAATATTGCATTTTAAGAGATTAAAGCTTACAGGATTAATTTACATCGTCTTCAAGTCTCTTCTGCTTCTATCAACTTTTCTGTACTCGACTGAAGAAGCCTACTGTGTAGGCGAAACGTTTCGAAATAAAGATACCTAACTGTTGCATATGTGTCTTACCTAACAACAGGAATAATTTAGTAAGCTTTCATCTAGACGTGCGTAATTTTGTATGAGTTATACATAATTTAACTTAGGGTAACCTAATAAACTCAGATATTGTGCCCTACTTCCTTGAGATTCTAGAATGGGTGAAAATTTCAACTGCAGTACTAAATGTGTATATATGTACAGTACTACTATATTAATAAATTTTATTGAGGAACATTGACTTATTCTTCAAAAGATTAGTTTCAATATTTATTAATGTATCACTGTGATTACAATAATTCTTCCATTGATTTAGGATTCCGTACATCAAGATGTGCATCATTGGTGGTAGGAGATGAGCTAGCAATAAGAGACCAATTTTATGATGGTAAAATGAAAATGGAGAAAACTGCAGTTGTGCTTCGGCTGGCTCTAACTTGGTTTAGGTAACTACTATTTAAAACATTTCATAGCATTACTGTAAGTAGAAAAACAGCATCTCCCACACTGAAAGTTCCTTCAGTACCTTATTGTCTTTTTTGTAAGGAGGATTGATTTTAAAGCACTAAAAAAAGTGATTTATGCATATGCTGTAATGTACACTTGCAACAGAATAAAGTGATGAATTCAAAAAGTATTTACTTGATAAAGTGATACATAAAGTAGTGATTTTAGAGCATACATAAAAGCACAGCGGACCGCCGCCTTACGAACGCATCGCATTACATTAAATCCGCCATATGAAGCGTTTGAACGCAAAAATTTTGCCTCGCCTCACGATAAAAAACTCGCCTTATGTGATTCGTCCGGGACACGTCCCACATGTGGCCTCAGCACCAGTGTTTACAAGCCAGCCAGTGCGGTCGCATCTACGCATACATTCGGTACATTTCACATTATCCCAGTGTTTTTAGTGCTTGTAACTGCAAAATAAGTCACCATGGACCCCAAGAAAGCTTCTGATGCCATCCCTGTGGTAAAAAGGGTGAGAATTAGTATGGAATTGAAAAAAGAGATTAAGGAAATGTGTGCCAAGTAGGTTGAACTGCAAACCTTTACGGATGAAAATCACCCTGACACAGCTACTGCAAGCCGTGTTGGCAACCTGTACAATGACAGTGTTATGGCCCATTTTAGGAAAGTCTTAAAGGATCTGGAGGTACAGAGCTCTATGGACAGATTTGTTGTGTGACAGAGGTCCAGTGACTCTCAAGCTGGTCCTAGTGGCATTAAAAGGGAAGTAACCCCAGAAAAGGGCTTGCTACCTCAAGTCCTAATGGAAGGGATTACCCTTCTAAACAGTAACTTCCACACACTCTCCTCCTCCCTTCCCATCAATCATCACCAGATTTTCAATAAAGGTAAGTGTCATGTATTCTATTCTTAGTAGAGTAGTAATTGTGCATGTCTTCTTCAGTTTGTGTGTATTAAAATTAATATTTCATGTGGTAAAATTTTTTTTTTTTCATACTTTGGGGTGTCAGGAACGGATTAATTTGATTTTCATTATTCCTTATGGGGAAAATTAATTTGGCTAACAATAATGTCGGCTTATGATGAGCTCTCAGGAACAGATTAATATCGTAAGGCGCAGGTCCACTGTACATGTAAGAGAGGTCATAAATTTACATGACATTAAAATATATTTCAGACTATTTTTTAATTTATTTTTTAAATCTCTCTCTTAATATGAACCTTCTTTGGTTCACTCTACAGTAAGTACTGTATGGTGACACTTATTCATAATTAAAAATATAGGCTGTTTTTGGTGCCTCCACAAATTAGATAAATTTTGTTTATGTACTGTACATCTTGTCTGTATAAAAATCAGGGTTAATGCACTGAGTAGTATTTGATAAGTTTGTAAAACTGATGACCTTCCAAACATCAGATTGGGTTTATTAATTATTAATTACAGCCTCTCCTCACTTAATGGCGGAGCTTTGTTGCTAGGACTACGTCGTTAAACAAATTCGTCACTAAGCGAGGAGCATACTATAATGGTAGTGGGTTTGTGTCAACCATCTTTGATATTGTTTTAAGCCTGCCCATAATGCTCTGCATACAAGGGGCTTTGGCATGTTGCACTGTAATAACTGTATTCCTTTGTACTTCACTGTATCATGTTCGAATGAATAAATAAATAAATAAATAAATTGTTTTAATGTCACCTTTGCACCATTTATAACATTTCTGGTATATTTTTAAATGTTTATACAGTAGTGTACTGTATACTGAAATAAACAGAATAGAGGAAATTAGCTCTAATATACATTATTTAGGTATAAACACTGGTCAGAGAGCCCATTGTAACTCCGAGGCATCGGTAAACGAGTACGTCGCTAAGTGAGGAGAGGCTGTATTATAATTATTAAAGGTAATTCTCTGTGTGCCACTTAAGTCATTACCACAGAGCTCAAGTTTAGTACATAATGCTGTATTAAGAAGAATTTTTTTTTTTTTGCAGCTATTTCAAAATGCTCTTCCATTACATTTGTAAAAATTTATTGGAGAATTATATCTACTATGTATACCAATATATTACACTGTATATATTTTGTAGTTTTGTATTTACACTATATATAGAGCCGGACTTGAGTACTGGAAATGGGAAGTACAATGTTGCCTGCACTTTAAAGGAGAGGTTTGGGATATTGGCAGTTTGGAGGGATATGTTGTATATCTTTATACGTACATGTATATACTTCTAAATTGTTGTGTTCTGAGCACCTCTGTAAAAACAGTGATTGTGTGTGACTGAGGTGGAAGTGTTGAATGATGATGAAAGTATTTTCTTTTTGGGGATTTTCTTTCTTTTTGGGTCACCCTGCCTCGGTGGGAGACGGCCGACTTGTTAAAAAAAAAATAAAATAAAAAAACAGTATTTTTCATTAAGTTGCCTATTTTTTTCAGGTTTGGCTCACTGGAAATACTTTCAAAAAGAAATGAAGTTGAGTCACTAAAATTCTTAGTTGACCATATCATCAGAAAGCACTTCAAAACAGTACTTATTACAGATCCAGATAGATATTTAAGTATGTTTTCTGCAGTGGTTGAAGACACAGCAGAGATGATTGCTCAGTGGCAGAGTGTTGGCTTTACCCATGGTGTGATGAACACTGACAATATGAGTATAATGTCAATTACTATTGACTATGGACCTTTTGGGTTTATGGACATGTATGACCCTAATTTTATTCCAAATTCTTCCGATGATGAAGGATTGTACAGCTACCAGAACCAACCTCAAATTGGATTTAATAATCTAGAGAGATTAGGTAATGCTCTTCTACAGCTTCTCACTCAAGAACAAACACATCAGGTGAAAATCATCCTTAATGGTTATGATTCTAAATTCAAAATGGCATATTTAAGTTTATTTTCCAAAAAATTAGGACTTCAGACTTTTAAACAAAAGGATGAGCAGCTTATTAATAACCTTCTAAATATGATGATGGTTAATAAAGCAGATTTTACAATGACTTTTTGGGAGCTGGGACATGTATCCCTGAAGGAAATAGAAGCAAAGAAGTTGCCACAGGATTTTTGGGCTTTGAATAAAATTATTACAGATGATAAGTTTCAAAAATTTTTGGACATGTACAAAATAAGATTGCGAGAAGAAGAATCGACTGACGATATTCGGCAGGGGATAATGGCCTTAACCAATCCAAAGTATGTCTTACGGAACTGGATTGCTCACCAAATAATAGAGGAAGTTGAACAAGGTAATTTTTGTTCCTTTAATGAATTTTTCAGGGTGTTAAGAAATCCTTTTCAAAGACAAGATGAAGCAGAAAAGAAAGGCTATGCAAATGCCCCTCCTGACTGGTCTAGGAAGTTAAGAGTGAGCTGTTCCAGCTAGTATATATTGTATATACAGTATTGAATGATAAGGTTATTGTATTTGAATTGTTTCTAGTACACATATGGTAACCTAAATTTTTGTATTATATTTGAAATTTTTGACCATAATTAGCAATTGGTAACTTTCATAATTATGACACTTTCCTCTAACCACAAACACACCTTGGCTTGATAGCCACTCATGAAGTTTTAGTCATCCTATGATATTAGCTAATTGGGCCTGGTCTCTGTATCATGTGTCATGTAATGTAAGCTAAATTTTTTTTTCCTCAAGCTATATTTTTTTCCTAATTTACCAAAAGTACTCAGCTGGATTTC